>NW_008618692.1:0-3918 GCF_000691845.1 Merops nubicus | reverse complement strand
CCCCACGTTGCTTTCTAACGTTTCATATTAGCACTTGCTCACCTACACTTGGTTGTCTTTTTCCCTTCCCAATTACAGTCCTCCCCTGCAGTCATCTCTTGCTTAAAGTTAAATTTCCTACTGATGGCTCTGTTTAAGGCCAGGTCCTCTTTCACTCTTCCCTTCCTACACAGCAGTAGGCCCTCTCTGCCAGAGAAAAATCAACTGGCTCCTCCTACACTTCCAGTGACCTTTCATGTTTAAGGTACTATTTACATTCAAATTTTGGAGTCTAACTAAAACCAGCCACATCAGGCTAACAACCAGATGCGACGCCACTGACTGCTTTAATAGCTTTTCTCTCCTTTGCTCGTATCAGGAATCATCTTGCAAGCAAGGAAAAAAAAAACCAAATAAACAACATGAGACAGGCTTCATACCTACAAACATCAAATTCCCTGTCTCCAACCACTCTCTAACATTGCTGAAATGCTCACTCTATGATATGCTGTAATTCTAGTAGAAGGAAATGCACAAATTAAAATTACATGGATTATGCCCTACACAATAAACAACCAAGGATTTTAAAACAGTAGCAATTTCTCTCTCTCGTATTTAGAAACTCCAACTAAAAAAATGTACATGCCATGAAAATCCTCAACAAAGACTAGCATGTAGCTCACATAATTGAGGAAGTACTAATAATAGTGTGGCTGTTTGCACAGACAACATTTCCACTGTGGGCCTGAATTCTGATCTCAAACATGCAGAAGAAGATATTTTGTTGTGTGTGGCTGGCTGGAGACTGGAATCACGGCGCTGGAAGCCATGTGAGTGTGCTGCAATGTGCAGCCAGCCTCTGGAGCTAAGGAGGCACCACGCACATCCACACCACGCTGGAAACAAAGCACCTAGTGAGCGCTGCAGAAGGTGTTCGTGTTGCACGTGCCTGTAACGAGCACAAAGCAGCACAGGACAATAACCTGTGTCGCAGTTTTAGACAAAACTTGGCTCTTCAGCATCGACTGTCATTCATCACAGAAAAATAACTCGTCCTGACAGATGAGAAATGTATTTCTAAGCTCCTCCAACAGAAGCAAGCTCAGTTCACAGCCACAGCTTCCCTTTCTGCCTAAGCCCAGGCTGGCTCAGGTCTTCAGATTGTGATGCCCATACCTGTGTTTCTAACAGGGAACATTAAAGGTCACAGTGGTCATAAAAGGTTCTACCCTAAAAGTGTGTTTACAGTAGCAGCAAGGGAGTCTCACATTTCTCAAGCTTTATTCTTTTTAAAAGCTCTAAATAAGCCATATGGAGATCTGTGCCACAAAGCGAACACAAAATATTTTTGTTATATGGCTCTTACTTTTTACCTTCTTTTTTTCTTTCATGTGCTGAATATTACCCAAATAATTTCACACACTAAAACTTGAGGTACTATACAAGAGGAGAATCAACCAGAATGATTAACAATGACCAAAGTATAGCAGGAATTAACCAATATACAGTACACACACATAGCAATTCCACATTTTAGATATGACGGTGCTTCATTTAAACTCCTCAGTTGGAAATTCAGATTAGTAATTAAGTCATAATCCTAAATAATCGACTTGTACAGTATCAGTAGGAGTTCTGTGCACAGAGTAAGCTGTAAGAACAAGCTATTAGGTCCACATAAAAGGCATTTAGAACTCTAGAATCAAAAAAAGCACACAAACACTGGAGCTTAATAGTCTACTGCTTGAGTAGTAGATGTTATGTCACCATACCACTATACAATCATTTTTACCAGCTCCCATAAAGAACACACAGCAAGGTTTGTTATTGACAACTGCAACTCTGCCCGCCATGTTGCAACCCATTACAAATAAGGAAGATGCTTATCCTTGAGTAAAAGACGCCACAGGAAGATCATATGCCTGTCACGCCACCCAGGAGCTGCCGTGACACAGGCGTTCCACAGCCCGGGATGCTCCCCGGCCCCTGCGTGTCCTCGGGCCAGCAGTGCCGCCTGTGTTGGCAGCACTGTCCCCACAGTCACCTGGACAGACCCAGCCCAGAGCCCCTGCCACGCCACACACTGACCCTCCTCACACGGGCCAGCAAGGAGACTGTGGACAGGGCTGATAGTTCTTACTGGCAACGCACAAAGTCCAGCTCTGCCACATGCCTGACAGTCCCACCAGCTGCTGTCAGCTCCTTACGCCAGCTACACACCTCAGGAGGGAGACCCAGGCCACGTCCCCATGCCTGCACACAGGCCACACCAGGAACAAGGCTGGCCAGCTCTGACATCCACCTTCACCTCTGCAAAGAGCCCACCACAAAGAGCAAAACTGTTCTCTGTTAGAGACCATCCTGACTTTTAGAGGGCAAGACCGCGTGAACACTACTTGGGACAGACAACAAGACTGTTGTGCTTAGAGCAAGCATCCCCTCCAAGCAAGGCTCTACTCTGCAACCTTAACGTTGGCATTAATGGGCTATGTAAAACCCACACACTTTTCTCATGAATTATCCTCCCTACCTCCTGGAAGTAGCCACACTGAAATTTAGCAATTTCAAATGAGTGGATGACTTTCATAATCACACCATCAGCAAGGACTCCGTTTGCATCCTGCTCCTCTCAGGAAAAAGCTTGTAAGGGGCCATTCTCCTCGACTCTCTCTGTAGATCAAGCAAGTGCTCCTCACGTTCAGAGCTCCATAAGGTGCTAACCAGCACCAGTTAAGAGCTCTGGTGAATGGTGACTTCCACTGACCTTCATGTTCACAGGCACACCTAAAATGCGACAGACACTGATGAAACTGTAGTCTTCCAAATTTTCAGGCTATGACACCATGTCCTGTGGAGCTCCCACCTAAAATTATGAGCCACACCAAAATCTGCAGATCTGACCTGTGTCCCATAGCCTGTTGATGGGAGCTGATACTACCAGGGGATGAGAGGACCTACTCGAGGGTCCTGCAGGGAGTCAGTGGGGTACACAGCTGGGATCCAAGATGATGAATATATCAATGTAACAGCATGTAATTGAGGAGAGGGTCTAAATTTTTATTATTATTTATCACAATAGACACTATTTAAGAGCTGGACTTAGAGGACAAGTAGATCATTATGACACAAAATTTCATAACCTGCTTAAGAAATACTATGAACAATACAGGTCGTGGCTGGCAGATCCTTATACAAAGGCTTCTCTGCTCCAAGGAAGAGAAGTCAACACAAGCCACATGCCCACACAAAGCTCCTGTCACCTGGGTGAGCCTGCTAGGCTATACCCAAAGACAATTCAGGCCTGCCCTCAGCTTTTCCAAAATGCTGGAGTGCTTTGATTCCCAAGTCAGCCTTAGCTCTTATTCAGGAGAGATTTTTAAGCCTAGGCTTGGTACACCAGCAAATAGAGATGGAGCAACTAAACACAGCAAGGTACCCCGAACTGCACGAGATACAAACAGAGGAGGAAGCAGAGGTTTACAATAGCCACAGGCTGTAATCACAAGCTGGCGCCAATGTAAGATAAGAAAAAAATAGTTTAAAATCTAAACGAACAGTATCTAGTTCTGCTCTGCAGCTCTCAGGGTGGGAGTGAAACACAGGCCAGACACAACCGTCACCCCGACTACTGAGCACTGCGGTCCACACCAACACGTGCTTATGAATCTGTAGCAGAAACCACCGAGGCAGAGAGGCCGGGCAGGTACATCTGGAACCAAAAGTTCATCACGCCCCCAAACCCTACAGCTCGCAGCAGTCCCCAAGCGGTCCCACGGGAAGCTCTCAGCCGAGAGAGGCACGGGCTGAACGCCTGTGCCAGCGCGCAGGGAGCGGGTCACCTGCCAAAGGATTCTGATTTCCATCCCTGGAAGGCGTTCTTGGAAGAACATCCCGCAGCGCGGGCGGGCCGGGGGAGGCGCGGGGCGCAGCGCGCTGCTG
>NW_008618691.1:0-11388 GCF_000691845.1 Merops nubicus | reverse complement strand
GAGCACCTCCCCTGCAGCCCCGCGCATCCTCCGCAGCCTCGAGCATCCCTTGAGCCGCCCCGAGCATCCCTGAGCCTCCCATTTCCCGCCCCCAGCATCTCCCCTGCGGCCCCGAGCATCCCTCCCATCCTTGAGCATCCTCCTTGCGACCTTCAGCATCCTCCTCACGGCCCAAGTAACCTCCCCATGGTCCCTTTTGCAGCCTCGAGTATCTTCCACGTGGCCCTAAGTCTCTTCTCAGCAGCACCGAGCACCCTCCCCACCAGCCTTAACACCCCCCCGGAGCCCTGAGCACCCCCCTGCAGCCCCACAAACCTCCCACTGCTCAGCATCCTCCCGGGCCCCTCAGGATCTGCTCAGTAGCAGATTTACTGCTGGAGGTAGAGATGTTATCAACTAACTGTAAGGGGGGGACCCTCACGGGTCCTGCACCCCCCTGCTCCAGGCCTGACCCCCACCCAGCCTCCCTGCCTAGAGAGGGGCCGACTTTGAGGCACGGGAACACACCCTGCAGGAAAATCAGAACAAGCTGCAGCCATTTCCAGCCAGATTCACCCCAAGCTGGGTACCCCACGGAGGTGGGAGGTGCAGACTGAAGCGTGGGCACAGCAGGGCCCCTGCTGCTGGTGCTGGCGGGTGCAGAGGGGTCCCAGGGAGCACAGTGTGTGCAGCGTGGTGGCTCCTCTCCCCCTCCGCAGTGCTGAGACCTGGATTTCACCCCCACGGTGCTCAGCTCGAGATCCCACCCGTGGTTCAGGGGACCTGGTGCCCATGAAGGTGCCTTGGCACAGGACAAAGTCACGGCTGCTTGAGAGCTGTGAAGGGATGGGAAGGGGTGAGAAGCTGAACCCTTGAGGGGGGCTCGGATGTGCTCAGCTCAGCTCAGGCCCCCCCGGCTCGCTGGCTGCTCTTGGCCCCTTTCCCATCCCAGTTTAAAACAGGCAGCTGCCTGACCCCACCCACACAGCTGCTTCTGTGAGCAACTCCCACTCTCCCATCTCTTCCTTAGGAAGAAGAAAGATGGTCCAGAAGATGAATACCTGACTCCCAAGGGACTCCTGCCAACTCATCTTCCTCTCACCAAAGCCTCCACAATCCAGTGAAATCACAGGACCTGAGATTTCCAGCCCCTTCCAACACCCCTCCAGTGCCACTTCCAACAAACAGGAGGGCTGGGGATTCAGCAGCAGCATCCCTGCTGCCAGCCCGGGTTGAAATCTTGTGGCCACCCCATGTTTTGCCCATGGACATCTCAGAGGGGTGTGAGGAGCTGGTCGTCCTGCCCCCCACCACGACTCAGGAGCCTGCAGTGGACAGGAGGGAGCAGCTGCTTCACTCCTCCTGCACTCGAGTGCTCAGGACTGTTTGCTGTGGATTTGTCAGGCTGCTTCCCCTCCAATTCCACATCTCAGTTCTTCTTAAATAGGATATTGGTGGAAATTTTGCCACTCCAGTCAGGTGGTGACTTTTTCCCCCAGACTCCTTAATAAACCCAAGGAGGTCAAATTGATGCTGACGAGGGAGCAATTCCAGTGCCTCTTATTATCCAAGTTCCTGGCTTTATACACTGACTAATCTTTTTTTTTCCAGGCTACAGAGTAACTTGATGAATTTTATTCTCAGCATCTGTGTGCCCATTTCTCCTGGTTGGTTATTATTTTAACTCTCTCCCATGGAATCTGGCCAGCCTGCTTCCCACTGCCAGGCTCTTCCCTGGCACACGTCCCCAGTCCCAGCAGCAGAGCTGTATCCAGCAGCCTGGCTGGCACACACCAGCAGTTTGAGACCCTCTGCTCAGCCATGGGGATGTGTTGGCGTGTTCAAGCAGGAGACAGACCCAAGCTGGAGACCCCTCAGCGTGTGGGAGGAGGTTCTGTTCATCTCAGCCACATAACAACCTCCTCTTGGAAGAACCAGCCCCTTGGCCGGGCAGGGGAGAGCAGGGCTGGGGGCAGCAGGAGGAGGAGGATGGAAAGCAAAGTGCAAAGCAGCAATAAGAGATGGGGAGGTGTAAGACAGTCGATGCTCTTGACTTTCCTCTTCTGGGCAGGCTGGGAGCGAGTGAAATTCCCAGTTGGCAAGAAGGGGATCCTGGCCTTTTCCCAAGCAGAATGCTGGAAGTCACATCTGTGCAGAGCACAACTCATTTCTGTTAATGAACCCGACCCAAAGAGTCCAACTCACCCATGGCCCAACTTCTTGGAAGCACTCAGGCTTCCAGTAAGGGTGAAGCTGGGCTCCCACCTCCCACTGACGGGTGGGCTATTTTAGTCTCCCCTGGAGTGCTCTGGGCATCGTGAATGACCCCACCCCTCTCCTGGTTGCACAGGGCCAGTGAGGAAGGGGACCAGTACAGCGCCTGGACACCCCCACCACCCCCTGCCTGCCCACCCACCCCCTCACCATGGGACACCCGCTGCCAGGTCTCATTCTCTGGATGCCAAGCCATTATTCTCCCTCCTCCCCGGGAGAGCCAGATCGATTCTGGACGCCCTGGTGCTCAGCCTGGGGGAGGCAGAGGCTTCTTCCTCCCGTTTCGCTGCAGCCACGCACCAGCGTGTGCTCAACCTTCCCCCCCAGGCGTGGAACGTTTTCTCCTTCCTAGAGATCTGCCTGAAGTGTCTTTTACGTGTATTTTTGGCATGATTTGAACAACTTGTCATGCTGCTACACCCCCTGGGAACTGAACTGAACTCTTTCCTCCCAGCACACTGAACTACTCCTGCTTACAGCCAGCTCGTTGTGTCTGCAGGGCACTGGGAGATCCTTCAGGAGGGTACAGGAAGGCTCCAGATCTTGAGCAGAGTGCACGTTTCCTCTCTCAAATATTTTCAAATACCTTTTTTGAATGCAACAGCTGACAAGCTGTTTGTCTTCTAAGTAGCTAAAATATAATTCCAGGATCCCTTTTCCCCTGGCAGAAGCTGATGCTCCCGCAGACACCGTAGCCCGTCGGTGGACACGTCACATTGTGCCACTTCGAGGTGGTCTTTGTGCCAGGAACTCCTCCAGAGGAACAAAATCCTGGTTCTTCTTGTAGATAAAAAGCTTTTGAACAAATCCTGGCTCCTATGGAAGTTTTTTAGAGGCTCCCGTGCGATTCAGATTTCAGCCTTTCAGCCGTTTCTATAAGCTGCAGGTGCTTGAGTTCGCCTGAGCAGGGTCCAGCTGATCTCAAACCCTATTGAAAACCCTGCTTTCATGTTTTCCCTTAATAAACACAATTATTAGCTCCAGCATCACATTTGCCAACTACACAGACACCGTGCTGACACTTCCCTCAGCTACCCCAGTGCTCAGATGAACCCTTCACAATGTTACTCGGCGTTTGGCGAGGTGAAGGGCAGTGGGATCTAACCAGATGGTTCTGCTGCTGAAAGCATTCAAAGAGGGTTTTTTTTTCCTTTTATTTAGGAATAAAATCAATCTTTTTTTAAGAGGAAGACTCTGCTGTTGGAAGGGCCCTGACTCCCAGTCACCGAGGAGGCAGCTGAAGCCACCACAGCTCCTGGTCCCACTGGATGCTCGGGGTCTCCAAGATACACCTCCCCCTTCTCTGCTGGACCACCCATGCCCATCACAGCTCTAAGCCAAGATACCAGAGCATGAATTTGGGTTTCAGGCTGAAAAACTGCCCAGTTTCAGGCTGAAAAACTGCCCGGCTGGGGGGATAAGGGAGGTGAGCAGCCAGAGGCATCACGTCTTCAACCCCTGCAGTAAACCCAGCCGAGCTCTCTCGTCAGCCTCTCTCCCTGATTTAATGCCTGCTGTGCTCTCGCCTCCCACCACACACATTACTGCACCCATTCAGGATTTGTGGCTTTTGAGAATGATCTAAATGAATTTGATGTCCCAGAAAGAGGCACTTGAAAACTAAACCGGCGTGGTTTAATGATAGCATTTTCTACATCTTTATTATAATGCCTCTGGTGTTTATTGGAAGGTTAGCAACTCAGCCGAGCAGGAAAACAAAGCAATTGAAGAGGCCAGCCCTGGGATGGGGTCTCTGCACACTTGGTCATTAACGCTCGTTCTAGACGTGACACTTTTTGGCCATTTGGGCTCTACAGCATCTCCCCGTGGGAGGATGATGAGAGGATGGAGGCAACATCATTTTGGATGAGGAGCTTCACGCGCTCTAGTCAGAGCCTGTCTCCTCCTCTGGCTCTGCAGCACTCTGCAGACTCACAGCACCTTCATTAATTGGGATCATCCTGTTTGCCAGGTCAGGAAACCAAGGCCAAGAGTGCTCAAGCCAGTTGCCAAGGACCACACGAGTGAAGGCCAAGCAACAGAGCCTCCTGCTCTGAGATCCTTCACCTGGAGACTCGGCCTGGCTCTGCCTGCCTGCCTTGGAGAAATGGGCACAGAACAGCCAAAAGAGGCTCCACTGCTGTGAAATCAGCTGGGGGCACAGAGCTGGCAAAGGAGCTGAAGTCTGAGGTGGCAGCAGGGTTGAGATTTGCTGCCCATCACCTCCTGGGCAGCTCCACGGTCATCCTGTGCTGGTGCAAAGCCTGGTGCTGCTGCAGGCAGTTGTCATAGGATCAGAGAATCCCAGACTGGTTTGGGTGGGAAGGGACCTTTCAAGGTCACCCAGTCCAACCCCCTGCAGGGACAGGGACATCTGCAGCTAGAGCAGGGTGCTCAGAGACACCTCCAACCTCCCCTGGGATGGTTCCAGGGATGGGGCAGCGACCACCTCTCTGGGCAGCCTGGGCCAGGGGCTCACCACCCTTAGGGTCAAAAATGTCTTCCTTATATCTAAATCTCCCTCTTTTAGTTTCAAACCATCACCCCTCATCCTGCTGCAACAGACCCTGCTTAAAATTCTGTCCCCACCTTTCTGACAGGCCTCTTGAAGCACTGAAAGGCCACCAGAAGGTCTCCCTGCAGCCTTCTCTCCTCCAGGCTGAACAAGCCCAGCTCTCTCAGCCTTTCTTCACAGGAAGGGTTGTCCAGCCTGGAGCAGGGAAGGCTCTTGGCTTTCAGATCAGGTTCAGAGCCCAGCATCTGAGCAGCTCAGTGCTACAGTTCCCACCTGAAAAGGTGCAGGTGAGAAGCACCCTCCTGGCTGCCCAACGGGTGGGTGGGCTGGCTCCCTGCTGCCCCACACCCAATCTTCAGGGGTCACCTCTCCCCAGCTCACCCCCCTGCTGCCTTCCTGCTTTGTTCCAACCCAGGGGTGCTCGAAGTCTTAACAGGGAGAAAAAATCATCCCCCCATGATACTCCCCAGCACCACAGCCACACTGAGCCCCTGGGTGCTCACAGCCAAGCAGGCTGGGTCCCGGGGTGCCCTGCTGGCAGCACCCCAGCCTGAGAGCCCCACCAAGAACAACCACCTTGGCCATTTTCTTCCCTCCAGAGCGTGTCCTCGTGTAACAAACCCAGCTTAAGGAGCAGCTCCTCGCAGGGGTGATTCAGAACACGCTGGTTAAAGCTGTTTGGTTGTTTCTCTGGAATAAAGGAGCTGTAGCTGACACAAATTGCCCTCTCCAGCTGTGAGGTGAGACACACCTCGACTCCACGGGAGAGCTGCTGCGTGTTTTGGTGGCTCTGAAGAGGAAACAAGAGGTGGTGTTTCCTAATGTTGCAGATTTTCTTCATAAAGTGCACCAAATTAATAGTTTTACTCTTAAGAAATGACTCATTCCTCACTATTTTTAGACTCGTGGGCCATTTTAGGAGTTTTTTTTTCTTTTTTTTTTTTTTCCCAGGGTCCAGCCACGTGGAAGTTAAACAGCAAGCAGTAAAGTCTCCAAAGGATAATAAACTATCTCAAATTACTTTGCTAATGGAACAAAGAGTGCTGTAAATGTCACACACGATGGAGCAAGAGCAGCAGAAACCTTTACATGAAACAATGGATCCATTAGCACTAAGTTTACAAAAAAAAAACCCCACAGCCTCATGATACCTTCACACAGTTCCGTGGAGGTTCCTGCTCCAAGCCCAAGGAGCTTGTTTGTTGACTGGAATTCTGAGCTGAGCTCACAGCACAGTGCCCAGTTTACAAACCACACGTGCTCCCCAGGCATTGATCATTTGGGATTTCAAAGCCCTTTGGAGACAATTCTCAAGCCCCATCGCACCCAGCTGAGTCAGTGGAATTATTTCCACTTAAAACCAAGGAACTGAATCACTTACTGGAGACCCAAACTGGGCTGAGGCACAGAGCCAGGTCCTCTGCACAAGCCACCAAACTCCACTAGCAGTCCCTGCTCTGCCAAGCTTATAGAATCATAGACTCATAGGGGTTGGAAGGGACCTCGAAAGATCATCCAGTCCAACCCCCCTGCCAGAGCAGGGTCACCCAGAGTACATCACACAGGAAGGTGTCCAGGAGGGTTTTGAATGACTCCAGTGAAGGAGACTCCACAACCTCTCTGGGCAGCCTGTTCCAGTGCTCCAGCACCCTCACAGGAAAAAAACTTTTCCTGATATTCACCTTGAACCTCCTATGCTCCAATTTGCACCCATTACCCCTTGTCCTATCACAGGTCATCACTGAAAAAAGCTTAATTCCATCTTCCTGACACTCACCCTTTACATATTTGTAAACATGGATGAGGTCACCCCTCAGTCTCCTTTTCTCCAGGCTAAAGAGACCCAGCTCCCTCAGCCTTTCCTCGTAAGGGAGATGCTCCACTCCCCTCATCATCTTTGTAGCCCTACGCTGGACTCTCTCCAGCAGCTCCCTGTCCTTCCTGAACTGAGGGGCCCAGACCTGGACACAATACTCCAGATGCAGCCTCACCAATGCAGAATAGAGGGGGAGGAGAACCTCTCTTGACCGACTAACCACCCCCTTTCTAATGCACCCCAGGAGTCCATCATCTCCCAAGCCACAGCAGCGTTCCTTCCCTTCTTACATGACTCATCATCAACTCCAGGACCTGCCCCTGGTGGGGCTGCTGGGGTGAAAGGATGAACTGTCAGGATCCACAGCATCCCCCATCTGTCCAGAATATGAAGAGAGTCTCTAAACATCTCCAGGGCTGAAGCAACAGTATCACAGAGTGATCCTACACCACCAAAGCATCACGATGGAGAAACCACGACGACGTGGCACCACAGCATTGTCTTAGAAAAGCAGCAAGGCAGCAGCAAAGACAAAAAAAACCCCTGAAATACAGCTAAAAGAGCAGGGGGAAAAAGATGCCATGGAAGGAAGGGCTGTCTGCAACACAAGCACCTTCCTCAGCCCCCTCCAGCCCGTGATTCAATCTTTCTCCTGGAAGTAATTTGCAGCAACCCAAGCGAGCTAATACCCAATGTGTGAAGCACAGAGTATATTTGGCTCTGATCTGAAGCATGTTTACTGTAAGGAGAAAAGAGTTGTGAGATGAATCTTTTCCTTGACGGCTCTGGGATCTCTTCAGCAAATCCCACACTACCCCGAGGTGCTCTCCTGCTTCCTCCAAATTTCATCCCGGGAGGCCACGTTGCACACACAGTGACAGATGTGTGAGATAATGGGGTTTGGAGGCACGGAGAGGAGAGCAAAACGTGTCTTGAAGCAAATGGGCACAGGTGGAGTATGTTTGCCTTGGCATGAGCAGTTTGTGGCATTAAAGGCTGTGTTTGCAACACCCTCTGAGATAGCAGAAAGGAGGCGTGTTAGCAGCCCTGCTCTACAACTAGAATTAAAGGTGCCACGAGGGTGCTGCAGGAAGCCCAACGTTGCAGCAAGCTGCCCAAGGTCCCACCGTGACCACATGCAACTCCCAGTGCTGTTTGAGCAGTCCCTGTAGCTGCAGGACTGACAACCCCCCCCAGAATCTAGCACCAGATTAAAAAAAAACCAATCAAATTACTCAGAGCAGAGGGGTCGGGCTGGCAGGGCACCAGATGGGGAGGTGGGAGCTCCGAGCTGCAAACTCAAGTTATCAGTTGTTTGCTCTCTGACGTCTTCAACTCTCTCAGCCTCAGCATCCCTGGGTGTAA
The DNA here is from genome assembly GCF_000691845.1 of Merops nubicus. Taxonomy (NCBI): domain Eukaryota; kingdom Metazoa; phylum Chordata; class Aves; order Coraciiformes; family Meropidae; genus Merops; species Merops nubicus. Next base: position 3,439 of record NW_008618691.1, on the reverse strand, counting down.
AAATGGGGATGAAAACCTATCTTGTGATTTGATAAACAAGCCCAGACCCCCGGGCAGAACTCAGGCTTGCCAAGCCTGATGCTGGGTTGGACCAAGCGTGGTTGAAAGCCTGATGCTGTTTCTGTCCCCCACGTTTCCCCTGAACCCCCACCCAGGTACTGTGTTTTCTGCTCGCTGCACTCACCCTGCTCTCCTCCTCCAACGAGCCACTGCTCAAGAAAACTCTCTCACTCATGTTTACAAATGCCTTAAAACACAGCTCAGCTTCCCAGCATGTGTCTCTCTTTAGACCTCACGGATCCTGCCCCTCCCTGCTCCTCCTCCTCCTCTTTAAGGGACTGCTGCTTTTCAGAGGGGTTTGTAACACCAAATGATGGGGGTTTTTTTTACAAATAAAGAGCTTGGAAGGAAATTCCCTGGTCAGATCTGAGGTCAGGCAGCGTGGCTGTGTGTGGACAAACTGAAGGCTGTGGGGTGTGTGTGCAGTGGCAGGGGGGTCTCAGAGGCAGCATCTCCTCTGGGCCAAACAACACTGATCTTACAGCACCCTAAAATGCTGGTTTCAGCCCTAAACTCTAAACCATAAACTTTATAAAGACTGTGGTCGGTCAGGGCTGTCCATTGGAACCTGCCTTCAAACGAGGTACCTGTGTGAAGCTAATAAGAGGCTGTCTGAGACTTATTTAAACAAAAAACCCCTGAAGTCCCAAGCAAATTACCAATTTTAACAGAAACTTTGTCAAATGAAAGCAGATTTCACTCATCCACACTAATGAACCCCATCAGCACCAAGCTGTGTATATGAAATTAATCTAAGGCATAACCTTTCCCTCTAGACTTTGGCAATATTTTAGTGCTGGACTATAAATATTTGATCTGTTGCTCTTGTGAGTGAAATGGATTTGTTGTGCTCATCTGCAGAGTTATGGGTTATTCCCCAGTATATTTATTGCTGATTAAATGACTTGAAAAGAGCCTTTTTCTTCTGATATTAGGTGATATTTAGCGAGTAAACATGGAAATTAACTACCCCCAGCACCAATATTAACCCTTTATCTTGGGGAGAAAACGTTTCCTGCCTGACAACACCCAGCTCTAAGTACTGAGATATTTCCAACACCCGTTGGAGCCTGGTTAATTATATATGATTCTATTTCTTTATGTTTTGGGGGGTCACACTTGGCACTAAGATCCAGCTCCCATTTGCAATCACTAGAGAAATAAACCAGCAGCCTCAAGTCATCAGCAGAGAACGATTCAGTCCATTGCAAGAGGGTTATAAAAACCTCTTTCCTCTGCAAAATAAACGAACCTCTCTCGTGACTCACGCGGAGCACGGAGAAGATTTTGCAGCATGATGATGAAATAGGAGAAAAGTTTGGAGAGAAGCCTGAATATTGATCCCTTCCCACCCAACCCGGCCTGTGAGTTCAGGAAACTCGAAGGCTGGCGCGCCAACAGCCGGGGGCTGGGTTGTTTTGGGCCGGCTCCTGCCCCCCACGAGGAGCTCCAGCTCTGCTCGGTGGCTTCATCCCCACGTTCCTGGCGATGAGTAATGTCATTTTGAAGGGTAATTATGCAGGTGGATTTATTATCCCACGCTGGCCACCGCGCAGGGGCACTCGTGCCATTTCACAGGCGAGTGGCACTCAAGACAGCAGCGCTGCCAGCAGCCTCCAGCTCATTCCAGGCTAATTGCTCTCCGAAATTGGGCAATGCGGTTTCAACACAAAAACATTTTCAACAGTATCATTAACTCGGGAGGGGGGGGGAGGAGGGGGAACATTTCCTGAAGTAATTACCACCGACCTCCTCAGTCATCCCTAATTATTTGATCCGGCCCCACCCAAACGCACTTTCCTGTTGATTATCAGGAGGACGGGGATGATCTGCTCTGCTTTGAAGTGTGATAAACGAGCCTCTTCAGGAGAAAGGAAATCTCACCTGTTGTAGCCCAGGAGCCAAAACACTTCATTTAGCTGTTTGCCAAAATACTTCTCAAACCCAGCCCTTAATTTATTTCACGGCACAGATGCTGTCGAGTGCTGCTGGTGTGGGAGCAGATAACATCATGATACATTTTCATGCCCTCCCGGTGTTCTGTATGCTCCTGAGTCCTAAAATGATCATTATTTCATATATATATCATGATTATTTATGATCATTATTGATTCATTTCAAAGAAAACAAGGAGTACCTTTTAACACAACTGACAAGGTAAGAAGAAAGCAGATCTGGGGGGTGGAGATGCTGCTTATCCAACCCTCCAGCTGGCCACGGTGCACACGAGCAGATTGGAGGAATTTGTTGGAATTTCACGTGGTTTGTCTCTGTTTTCCTTCCTCGAAAGTTTAGTTTCTTTGGAGATGTTTTGCCTTTAAGGGTTATTACGTTACACCAGTGAGTAACTCGAGTACTGACCTGCTGCTCTCATGGCATGTCCTGGAATCACTCTGCAGTCATCCTCTCAGACCAGCTCTGCCAGTCATGGCAGACATGCCCAAACCCAAAACATTTTGGGGCTATTTTGTCAGTTCTGGGACAGATGGCAGCTCTTGACTCAGGGGACTGGACTCTGGGAATGTTTGCTGAGCAGAGAGACGTGCTGCTCATCTGGTGACGCACACGGGGACGTGGCCAACACCTCATGCCAAGAGTTGGGGTTTCTCCAGACTTGGGTAGAACTAGAAGCAGGGCTTCCATGTTCTGCTCCGATTTTACACACACGGAAAGGAAAGCGACCCCACACCGGCCAGTCAGTGGGAAGCAGAGAGACAAAAAAGGTGGGAGGGCCGAAAGTTTGAAAAGCCGTTTCTGTCTCTCCCCCTGCGCCGCCCCCGGCCGAGGTCTCGGGGTTCTCCTTCCCTCCGAGGGAAGATGGCTGCTGAGCCCAGGCACCGCTCCTGGAGCACCCTCTTCTGTCCGAGGAGCTGCAGTTCTCCCCGGGCCGCCCAAACCCGACATCAGCCCTCAAAGCAACGGCAGGAACGTTTCTCTGAGGCGGTGCTCGTAACGCCCTGACCCTCCCAGAGCCCACCCGCGGGACTGTTCTGAGGGAGGACACACGATTTTCCACAGTGCTACAAGTAACATTTTTAACAGTTTTGGTTTTTCTTTCCCAACTGCACTCAGTTTACAGACGCCCGTGTTACAAAGGCAGCTCAAGAGGCAGAGCTGCAGGTCTGATGCATCCATCGTGGGGCTGTTTGCCCTGGAAAAATGCCAGAACCCCAGCAGGGTGTGGTGGGAGGGACCTCTGGATATCATCTCATCCCACCCCCTGCTCCAGCAGCTCACCCACAGCAGGGTGCCCAGGATGGTGACCAGGCAGGTTTGGAATCTCTCCACAGAAGGAAAGTCCACAACCTCTCTGGACAGCCTGCCCCAGGCTCAGGCAACCTCACATGAAAGAATTTTCTCCTCCTGTTGAGGTGGGACT
>NW_008618690.1:45953-61272 GCF_000691845.1 Merops nubicus | reverse complement strand
CTCTTCTGACCGACTCTTACACCATCCCACTCACTGAAGGAAGCAGAGTGCTGCATTGTTCAGCAATAGCCAAAACATTGGTGGGTTGTTAACATTGTTTTAGCCACAAATCCAAATCACAGCACCAGAAGAGCTGCCATGAAGAAAGTTAACTCTGTCAAAATAAGACTCAGTCGAGCTAGGAGTTAATTTTTTTAATTTTATTTTTTTAAAAAACCTCCCCCCACCAGCCTCAAACACCCACTTGAACATTAAGCTCCAGGCTGTATTCCAACCTTAAATATTGCTCACTTGCCACAATGCATGCTAGAATGGGGCAAGAAATTGTCAGTGATGAGCAATGCTGTGAGAGAAAACCACATATTTTCCTGGGATGAGACCACTCAGAAAAGACTTGTTGGAATTGTTTGGTTTGTAGCAGTAGCTGTAACAATGTGGGAGGTAATGATTTTTGCAATTAAAATGACATTTTGTACTTAATGAGACATTCATTCATGGAATTTAATGAATTTTAAGAGCTGCTTTTTTAAGGACAAGCCTTTATTGAACAAACATAAAACTAAACAAGTTGTTTATTTTTAAATATTGATTTTTCACTAATACCACAAAACATTGACTAAGAACTCACACATAGAAAGTGATATCTGAATGTGTCAGTTTAATACCAAAACAACTACCGAGAGAAGTATCTCTGTTTGTCAGGTTAAAGAGAAAGATGTAAAAGAAATGGTCTCATGGTCTGGATATAGGCCTTGGAGCAAGGAATTGTATCTCAGTTCTTACCACAGACTTCTTCAATTGTCTCAGGGAGATCACAAATTCCCTTTTTGTTTCCCCACAACTTAGAGAGGCTAACACTACCTACTCCTCTATAAGGATGTGAAAACAATTTTTGAAGAATGTTGATCCTGAGGATAGCTCTTTCTAGGCCTACTGCTTGCAGAGCAAGAAACATAGCAGCAGATTATCTAGGAGCTGAGCAAAAACTATTTTAAAGAGCTTTTTCAACAACAGTAAAGGAAACTCATTAAGATCCATTAGCCTTCCAACTTCCTTAGAAGATGCAGACTTCTACATTGAAGTCAAGACAAAGTATTAGAGCAAATACTCTGAACCTGAAGTTACTAGAATAGTTAAATTGATTTTAAAATTTGGGGGTAATAAAGCATGAGTATTCCTACAGTATTAACTTGCTTCTGTAAACTCCATTCTTCTTCTTCCCCTCCCATACCATGTAATACCCACTTCTACTTCATTCCTCAAAGCCTAAATGTAATTGCTATTTCTATGCATAGGAGTCTACACACCAGTCTGAGAAATGACAAACTTATTCCATCCCCCTCTTACCCCATCTCTCATTGATCTGCTGCAGCTTCTCTTTGGATCTTGAACCTCCCACATCAGATAGTGTGAACCAGAGGAAAGCCATGCATTACTTTTGGAGAGTGTAACTGGATTGAAGACAATTGGAGTGGGTCCATTCCTGTTCTATAAGGCAAGGAAGGTTGTGTCCTTAGCATATTGTCCAATAAGGAAAACAATACTAAGTTTCTCAGCTTACATGTTGAAAGCACTTCTATGAATAATATGAGTTAGATGGGAAAAAACATTGAGATAAATATCCTTTTGTTATCTTCCCTAATGGCAACCAGTTAAATAGGTCTGTTCCTCTTATCTAATCTTTCCTTTCTTATTAGCATTTAGAGTGTGCCTATCACCCAACTACCTCTGTTCTAAATATAGAATTGATACCTGCACAGAATGTACTCTGTAATCTGCCTTGTGCCATTACTGAATTTAGCTCCTTAATGAGTGCTATTGCCTCCTAGGTTTTACATGCACCAGATAAAATAATAGTGACTGAAAATTCACACTAGACTTTCTGTTAAAACCATTTGATCTTCATAGACAATGTTTTTGGAAATAATCCCTCCAGATGAATAAATTGATTTATCCATACTAGATGGTTATATATATATATGTATATATTTGTTGTTATTTCTTATTATATATTATTTCCATGCTCTTAGGAGTCATAGTGTCATCTGTATGTACAATGATGCGCTGCAAATCCTTCCTTCAGGAGCATCACTAGGTAATACGAGTCCTAAAACCAGTTTCTTTCGGTATGTTTTGGTTGCAGACCTTTATCTGACAAGGATCATTATTATTAACTTAATAGCGTTTCACACAAAATTTTGTGAGTATCTAATAGACGGTTCAGTGACACTTTTAACATATAGAGTCAACTGCAGTATCATCGTCTATTGGTTTTGTTATTTTCTAAAAGAAGCAATCAAGTCTGAAAAATTTATTTGAGAAAATGAATTGTTTTTATTGCTCATAATTAAATTAGTGGTGGAATGATTTTTCTTATAAATTAGCATGACATCAGATTTCTTGGCAATAAGTGCCAGGATTACTGTGTTTCCAACAAAACCACACTAAAGTAGGGATTAGCAAAGGGAGTTACTCTGCAAAGGAAGCAAAAGCTGTATTCTTTTTAATGCATGATGAAGATTTTTTTTTTTTCAAATAGCTCTGGTTCTATGTAGTCTAGTCACTTCTCTGAAAGAGTATAAATCATGAAGCAATCAGGACTTGTAAAAAATAACTGAGTAACTAAATTCACTTAGCTACTTAGTACCTCCACCTTTGTCTACACATCCCAGTTTTCCTACCACTTACATTTCATCAGCATCTTTATGATTTTATGACTCTTGGTGACACCGATTTTTCAATCAAATCCAGTAGAGAACTTAAAAGCATGACAAACTTCAAGCCCATCTTAATTTAGTAATACATTTATATCTCTAATACAGCCTTCAAAAATACTTGCAAAACCTCTTTGTGTCTTTTAAACTTAATATGCATAAGTTCTACCTTGAGCTACGGCAGGAGACAGTTCAGCAGATATAGAAATAAAGCAAGCTTCATAATTCAGATTTTGCTTTGAATATTACCTCTAAGGGCAAAACTGAAAAGTGAAGCAAATGGGAAGTGGAAAAAGGATAGGGAGGAAGGGGGGAGGGGTGGAAAGGAGTTCAGAATTCCAGTAAATGTTGTTTCTATACCATCACTTAAACTGACATCAGTGAAATTTGCTATGTCACACACTGTGATCAGTCACAACAGAAAAACACCAAACCTTGCTTTGGACAGAATAGTTAGAGAAAAAAGTGCAACTTGTAGCATGGATGGACCCCACTGCATTCATTTTGCCCTAGCTGGGATGGGTAAGAACAGTAGTGAGTATCAAGTACACCAGGGAAGCCACCAGCACAATCTAGCTACCAGGAAAAAAAATCTCTGGAAATGTACAATGCATACTACAATACCTTTGCTCTCTATGCTGATTAGATGAAACTAGCACAAATTACGGTCACCTGTATGATAGCAATACTTCCACTTTTTTTGTGTGTTTGTGTGCAGAAAGTCTATGGCTGTCTTGTAGTGCAGCCCAATCCACAATACTTGCTGTTACAACTAGAGCAAAGGCAACTGTGTTTTGCTAATGAGTCAGTTTTGCTCACCTTATAGGAGAGCAATTTGCAGAAAAAATGAACTGACAGCCATTCAGACCACATAGTTACGAAACATGCAGAAGAGAAAATTTATATGACAAAACACTGCAATGAGGCATCGCATGATTTTGGATTAAGTACCTACATAGCTTTTCCTGTAAGGGCAGTTTAGTCTGTTACATCTGTTCTGTTGCTCAGTGTAGATGCAAGAACATTCTTAGAACTGGAATTCTAAACAGGTGTTAGAAATAGAATTGTCTAATACTACATTTCATTTTAGAATGTTTCCAAAAGGACAGTGTACTGACATGTTGAGTGTAGGAAACTTTACGAAATGCTTCCACTGAGTCATCAGTTGCTGTACTGCTTACCATATGAGCTCCTGTTGTCTATTAAGGCTACTTGTTGGATAGCTTTAAGTTCCAAATTATAGTTCATTCCACTTGTATTACTGCAAGGCTTGATCTTGAATCCTGTTTTCCAGGTGCAGTGCATGAACTTCTCCAATTTCCTGACTTTTCTTCATTTTCTATGTATGTTCTTTAGCTGGTTCTACTTTCCTAAGTTTTTCAGTGTTAACAGAACTATAGTCTACTACAAAACCCACACCAAACAGTCAAATTGACAGGGCATCTGTCAGCCTCTGACACACTAGGATTTAATTTTCTACAGTAGTAAAGACTGCCTGTGTGTCAGTCCTAAATTCAATAGAGTCCAGCCTTGGGCACCATGACGCTCTGCAGAATTCAGTGTTGCCAGTTCTAATTAATTCCATGTGAGTGAGGAAGTCTTCATTAGGAGAGAAGCTAGTACCATAGTGATGTGATTCAGCCTTCTCCTGAATTTTACCCAGACTTGTGAGAAAATCCTTGCTGAGTGTCTTCTTGCATGCTTGCTTTTTTAGGGGACTTTAATGATGAAGTCTTTGAGGATCATGTGAGAATTACAGGAATCTAATATTAGGCTTAGGTGTCCAAAAACTCCTTATGAGTAATATTTAGCTTGCCTGTTTATTGTTTTCTCTGTCTGAAAAATAATGCAGATTCCAAATTATTTCAAAATAATTTTGTTTTACTCGTTATGAAGTGACCCTTGAATTGCAATTAGAGCAAAAATAAAGCATAAAAGGTAGACTGACCAGACAGTATGAGTGTTTCAATCTGGAAACTCCTAGATCCCCTTTCATGTCACTGGATTCCAACATCCTGGGTATAGAAAGTATCTGTACTGAAGGAATGTGTATGTGTGTAGAAGCTAGGCTGAAGTCTATGTCACTATTTAATAAACTGTTATTATTGTAACATATGGCAGCTAGAACAACATATTTGATATGAAAATACTAAGGGGGGCTTCTTGATTTAAAAATATTAGAGCCATTATGTTGTATTTCTAAACCTGAACAAATGTTATATTTAGACCTAAGACACAACAGGGTATGAATTACTGCACACTAATTCACAACTAATGTGTTGCTGCGAATGAAGCTAAAGGCTGAGTGCAATCAACTCTGCTCCATCAGTACAACATTAAATCACACACTAGAAGATGCTATTGCACTTATAAAAATATTATTCCAAAAGGTCATGGGTTCTAAAAATAAATGGTAATGTAAGCAGGGTCAAGTTCCAAGAATTATTATCAACCACCAATCTGCTCTATATCTTTTAAAAATGATCACATATATTGCAGAGAACTCGTATGTGGCTTACCCAAACCTAAGCAAATTCCTGATCTCAGCAATAAAGTTGCATGTAAGACCACTGAATATTGAGTTCATGGTCACACTTAGAAAATAAATTTTTAAAAAGGGGTAGATCTGCTGCATATATTTAGACAAACTGATAAAAATGAAACTGATGCACCACAATATTTTAAACAGAACTGATATTTGTGAAGGACACGTCTGGATGTACTTCCAGGCATTGCGGACTACCCAGCTTCCATATACTGAGGCCTAAGGAAAATTCTGGTTTTGTTTGGTATTCCATTTGCAGTTTTTGAGATTAAATACCTGTGTACTTTTTCTGGACAGTGTTTAGTTTGGGCCTGTATTGTATTAATTAGACTCCTAAAGCTAAACATTTTTCAGGGATTAAGTGTGTTTTTAGGGAACCTAATGTTACCTTCTAATAATGTTTAAGAATGGACTATGTATTAATTATGGCATTGTCTAGTATTTACATATTTTAAAACAGGTTTGCAGAATATTTTCAGTCTTTTTACCCATGTCATGGTACCCCTTACAGAACAGAGTAGAAATAGGTTAAGAGCAAGCAGTGAGGGACCTTTTACCAAGGGATAGATGGGGTTATGACTTTCCTGCAGCTGGAGAGCCTGCCTTGTCTTTCTCCTTTTTTATTAGGACTGACAAGAAACAGAGCTCTAGAGAAAGGCTGTGCATATGTTCCATTTGGAGGTATATCCTAAGAAATCGCAGCTCTGAAAAAATAGCCTATAGGTAGAGAAGTTTTGAATAAGTTTAGTGTGCGTCATTGCTGAAGAAAGCAAATGTTTGACAAAGTACAATTCAGCAATTAAATGGAGTTTTTAGACCTTAGAATTTAGCTTTGCCCAGGAAAGGAAATGAGTTACTCCAGGATTCTCATGTGCATGTGCTTATCTGTTCCACTTCAATATGTTTGCAGTTCAATATATTTTCAATGCAGATGAACATTAATCTCAATACTAATCCAAAAACTAATCCATTTTTTATTATTTCATTCGGAGCCCAAATGACTCACACCAATCATTTAATTTTCACTAATAAGTCTTTACTGGATGAAAAGTATTTGAAATGCTGGGGTTTGAACCCCAAGCCCTGAATTAAGGTTGACATATGGGTGATTCCCACAGCCCTTCATACAGAGGTGGTGAGCTTGCCTTATAGCTTCCCCCCAGGGTGCGGCCGGCCCTGCAGGGAGAGCCATAAGGGAAATGAGCCCCAGGGGTCCCGCACTGAGTTGACAAAGGTCAGGGGTCTGCTTTGGGATAAAAGCTGGGACCACTGGCAGGGAGTGTGGAGTGCACTCCCCAGAGCTTCCTGGTTCAGGGCAGACCTCCTGACTCTCCCTGGAGCTGGGCCCCAGTCTGTTTAGACCTTTGCAAATGCGGGTGGATCCGGTGACAGTTGCCACGTGGGCACCTTTTTCTTATGTGTTCAGTTTGCTGGTCTGGCTGTTTCCCATGCCAACTATGGGAACCCTTGGTTCTCTGTTCATACCATCTGTTGTGGCCTGAGTCATGTCCTTTGTGGGATCGTTGGGTGAGGCATCAATTATGTACCAGCTGATTGATCTGTTTGTACCCCCAGTGATCATTCATGGAATGTCCTTCTTGTCTACAATACAGTCTGTGTATTGGTTCATCTTCCTGCTGGCTGTATCATTTTTGTTGGGCCTGGTCATTGGCAGAAAAGTATTTGAAAAATTTTTGTGTGCTGGAATTTCATTAAGAATACTGAGGATATTCCTGATTTAAAATTAGAAAGTTTTGATTCTGTGCAAGGAAAATTGTAAATTTTAAGCAGGTCTGATAAGGGATTTTGATTTATCAAAATCAGATGTATACACTGTGTCTTCTTCATCACAAATCACACCTTTTAAAACAGAAAATATTTTATTACAGACAGTGAATTCACACTGGAATTACTCCACACAAAATCAGATTTATTTCACTACCTTTCTTTAATAAAATGAAATGAATTAATATTAGATACTAACAACAAATTAATATACTCTTTTAGGTATAAGAATGAGTAGTGGAAGATAACATTAAGCAGAATGTTCTTGTGATAAATTAGGTACTGTACTCGTATTTGTGAAACAAAGATTTCTTAAGTGTCATTTAGTGTGATAAAGAAACCATCTGTCCTATTCAGTTTAAACACCTCTCAGGTACAGATGAACTCACTTTATCCTCCATTAAAAATATTGTGTGTATTAGTACAATAAACAGGTAGGAAATTCCTAAAGACAAAGTATAGACAAAATATTGTTGGTATTACACTTAGGAAAATGATTGTCTAGCTAATAAGAGAATAGATATGTCAGAAGATGGCAGAGCTGTGCCACATGAGTCAAAGGGCTGAGATGCTGTCTAGGGCCCTTGGTGAGTTAATATCAGGCCTCTTCAGAGATGAAAAATAATAATTAAACACTGCTTGTCAATTAATGCCAACTTAAAGAAAGGTCCTACACTTCGATTAAGTGAGAAGATTGGGTTGCTTGAAAACAGCAAGAAAGGAGGAAGAAAAGGACTACAGAATAATGAAAGATGTAAGGTAAAAAGGGAAAATAATTAAACAGACATGCACTACAAAGAGTTGGAGCACTCATATTTCTAATTAGAATTTCAGTGCAGGAGCCCAATTTAACCTTAGGGAGTCTTTATAGTCACGTCAGTGTTGTGCACAGCACTCAATCTGATGCCGATATACCAGGCTGAATTTTCATATTACATTTAGCAGAATGTGATTGCTTATACATGTAACATATATTTCATTTTTAAGGGCAATGTAGTGGCTGTCTAGAATACCTGCTTGTGAGAAATATTGTCTACTGGAAGCCTGAAAACTGATGGTTAATTGCTTTTTCTCATTCTTACTGCATTAGTGAAAGCATGTAGTGGGTTTCCATATTGTTTTAATTGACAGAGAACTCATATTTTTGAGTTATACTGTACTGGCATTACTTCAGAGGCATGTTTTTGTGAACATATATTCAGAGAAAGAAGGTACAAAGATGCTCAAGGATTTAACAAGTGAAGTATGTGCTGAAGTGGAATACCAATAACAATACTACAGTAACTGCACTCTACAACATATTCCAAACTGTGCTGAAGCCTGTGAACCCAAAGAGAGACATTTTCTTTATTTTGAGCCACATCTCCTACCTAAACAGGTGTGCTTCAGGTTGACAGAGCACCAGTAGAGCAGGAAGCTTATTAGACAAACTAAAAGTTTCTGGAAAATATTCTACTCCACAGAGTATTTTGTTAGGAGCTGCAGATAAAACTTTTATTAATAGTTTTTAGCTCTGGCAGAGACTAATTTCTCATTCCTAAAATACATTTTAAGTATAACTGAAAATGTAAATTTCACAAAAAATATTTGGGGTTTATTTCTATTTAGATTAAGAAAATCTTTACTCCCTTCTGTATAGTCCAATTTATCATGTACATATCATTCCTGATGAGCAAAATTCCTCCTAGTTACTTCGCTACTTAGACAAATTTTGGTCAGAATTCATGGAAAGCAGGTAGGGGTGTGCTGGGAGGGTTAATTTTCCATCTCTTCAACAATGCTCAATGGGGCATATGTGCTTCTGGTCATGTGATTCAATTACAGCTGACAGCCTGCCCTGTCCCCTGAACAGCTGGGTCTGATCCTCAGATTAATGTACTTAAAACAGTAAAATCTTTGTAAGTTGTAATGATCAAGAATGACAACACTTTCTAGAACATAGCACATATTTCTGCTGACTGGTACCTTTCAAGGGCACATGCTCAAACAAAACAGAGAAAAGTAACTACTGAAATACTTATTACCTGTGAATTTTATAAAAATGTCTGGTTTGCAGTTTCTTGTGTCTTTATTCCTATTGATGAATTTTTAAAATTATCCTTCTTTAAGCCCCCAGAATGTTTACACGGTCCTTGCACACTAACATCTGCTAAGCCTTTTTTGCTCAAGAGGAATAATTCATGCCTCTTGAGTTTGCACACGTTTCCCATATGTCTAAGAAATCATATGCTCTCACTACTTTCTTGTTAAAGGTTTTCATTCTCCATACATTTATCAAGGAAGAAAAACTGCAAACACATTTTATTTTCCCAAGTTTTTCTGCAACCACTTTACATTTTGAATCCCTATGCATTTACAAGAGTGTTCCCATGGAAACCAGAAGGAAATTCTCTCTATAATATTCTTCGCGAATGAAAGGCAAGTAAAAATATACTTAATAATTTTAGCAGAAACTTTCAGCATTTTAGTTCTAGCTCAGATTTTTAAGACTATGTTTTGAGTGCTGTATCAGGGGGTTAATGGAAAAAGTAGAGAGCTCTTTAGACATTCATAAAAAGATTCAGATGATAGCATGCATATATCCATGGGCTTTGCGTAGCCAGGCCATGACTTTTCTGCCAACGATGTGGCAGTAAGATCAAAACCTCAATTATTCTGATTTGGACCATAGACCTTAAATTTTTTAAATAAGGGATGCCTTCTACATGACTAGCTAGGGTCGGAGGAAAAGTTATCATGCAGCTTGCTTCACAAAAGAAGCTCTAGTGAATTCATATAGGCCCTTACTGATGAGGAAGAAATGACCTAAATCACATAACTTTTTTTTTTTCAACTTTCAGATTCCATGCACTCAAGAAGTTACATGTAAGTAGTCTGGCAGATGAGGTGAAAGCAATGGATATTGTTTTGCATAGACTTCAGTAAGGCTTTCAATATTATTTCCCAGAAGATCCTCATAGAAGAGCTGATGAAGTGTGGGCTGGATGAACAGTGGGGCAGATTGAAAACTGGCTAAACAGGTGGGCCCAGAAGATGTCGATGAGAGGCACATAGTTGGACACCAGTAATTAGTGATGTACCTCAGGGGTCAGTACCGGATCTGACTCGTCAACATCCTCATTAATGAGCTGGATGGTGGGGCAGAGTGTACAATCAGCAAGTATGTTGATGACACAAAACTGGGGGGACTGGCTGGTACACCCAAAGGTCATGCTGCCATTCAGAGTGACCTTGACAGGCTGGAGAAATGGGTTGACAGGATGCTGTTGACCTTGTGCAGTTCAGCAAAGGGAAGTGCAAAGTATGCACCTTGGCAGCAACAACCCCATGCACCAGGATTATGCTAGTGGCCAACATACTGGAAAGCAGCTTTGCATAAAAGGACTTGGGGATCTCAGCGTAAAACAAGTTGAACAGGAGACAGAAATCTGACCTTGAGACAAAGAAGGTTAATGTTATCCTGGACTGCATGAAGAGGAGCGTTTTCAACAGTTCAAGGGAGGTGAACCTGCTCTTTTATTTGGCACTATTGAGGCCTCCTCTGGAGTACTGTGTCCAGTTCTGGGCTCCCCAGTACAAGAGACAGAGCTACTGCAGAGAGTGTCCAGTGGAGATCCATGAAGATGGTTAAGGGGCTGGGGCATATCTCCTAAGAGAAGAGGCTGACAGTGCTGGGACTCTTTAGCCTGACGAATTGAAGGCTTGGCAGGGATGTTAACAATGTATGTAAATACCTGAAGGGAGGGTGTAAAGAAAATGGAGCCAGGCTCTTCTCAGCAGTCCCTGGTGACAGGACAGTGGGCACAAACTAGAACACAGGGAGTTCCATATAAACACAACAAAACACTTGCTTTTTACTGTGAGGGTGACTGAGCACTGGCACAGGTTGCCCATAGATGTGGAGTCTCCACATCTATGGATAGATCCACATCTAGATGAATATCTCCACATCTAGAGATATTCAAAAGATGTTTGGACATGGTCCTGAGCAACTTGCTCTGGATAGCCCTGCTTGAGAAGAACTTTTAGACAAGACTGTGGCAACAATCGCAAGAGCATCTTGGAGGCATCACAAGATGACCTCCAGAGGTCCCTTCCAACCTGCACCATTCTGTGACTATGTGAGCAGTAATTCTGTTAGCTTTATTGCTACATTCTACTTATTGGTTTCTCTGAGTGTGCACACAATTTACTCCAGAAAAAGCTTTAAAAAATAATGGCACCAAAGTTGCTAGCAAGAACTTAAGTATACCTCACTCTGTTCCTAAGAACCTAAACTAGGTCAACCTGGATAACTATTAGAAAGATACTGAAATAAGATGATTTTGTGGCCATAAAATCGAAGATAATGTTCATTTGATATATATATATTACATTTTAAAATTATAAGTAAATATGGCTTCTGTGTAGATTTTTTAAGGCTATGACCCACAAATAAGTTCTGACAATACACAGGCAAGAGTTTGGGATCAGAACAAAGTATAGGGTACATTAAAGATTGCTCATTTATCAGAGAAGAAAAGCAATGTCACTAACATATCTCCTACTAAGAAGGCTTCTGAAAAGTTTCTTCCTCTATAGTAACATTTTTTTCCAACTGATCTGAGTTCTCAGGTTGCAGTGAGTCATGTCATGTAACTGAATGTGTCACATCCAACTGTGATATTATGAGAAACAACATAACAAAAAGTGACAAGATTTAACATGACAAGTAAGAATGAAATGCTACAGTGGCAAACACCAGTTTCCAGCAATTTGGTTTGTCATGTTTTTTTAAAAGGACACCCCAACAGTATGGTTCACACACAATAATAACAGCTCCTGACACGCAGAATTACTTAATTTTCAATGTTTCATGTTTTCAGGCACTCCAATGGTGATTATCTTTTCATACCCAGTTGAAATATGTATTTTTGGCTCAATTAACACTGATACACTCATGAAAATTAACTATTTATGCGAATTTAAAACAATGATGATGACTGTGATCAGCAGAAATTGGGAAAATTAATTTAATTTAAATTGACAAATTAGTCAGGACCAACAACTAGGAAAGAAGTAGCTAATTCTTACCAAAGAAATTTTTACTTTGGAAAGTTATAAAATGTTGGTTTGGAACTAATTTTTTTTTTTTTTTTTAATTTTTACAGCATAAAACATGTTTAATATTTAGGTTACATAGTAGGCAACACTATCACGGCTGATATGTCATACTGTGAAATAGTGCAGTTGAAATCAGTACATATTTTAAAATTACTAGGGAAGGTTCTTAGTACTTTCATTAAACCTTATCTGGATCCCTGTGTCTCCTGTCCATGTTTTAATGAGACAACTTATTTTATGACATTAAAAGTGTAAAAAAAGACTTTGTTATTGGAAAAACAGCTCTAAGGAGTTGCTTTAAAATGGAATGGAGTATTCAAAGTCATCCAGTTAGTGGTAGAGAAATCTATGTAAGCACTATCCCATATTTGTTTTACAAGGTTTTGTTCACTCTTAAGATCTGTACATTCCATGAACATTATATTCTAAAATATAAACTGTGATTTTCACTACAGGGTACTTTTTAGACTGCAAGAAGCAGGTAGTTAAAATTCTTTCAGTCTTGCTAGGTCATAAAATGTGGATAGGTCTAGTTCTCCATTGTTCCAGATCAAGTTTTCAAGCTTCCCTGTTGTAATGGTTTGAAAACAAACCAGCGAGAGACTCCAAGTCAGAAATACAATTTAATAAGAAAAAAAATAAAATAAAGGCAATAATACAAAGGAAAACCACAGACAGAGTCAGAATACAACCTGATACTCCGTAGTTAGGGTGGTGGTAGCAGTCCAGATGAAACAGTGGTCTCGTAGAAAAAGATCTGGTAGCTCTTGTCCTCTGGAAATCCAGTGGGTAAGGCCCCCTGTGCTGTACTTAACCCCAGTTTATATCCAGGTGGGAGCACTTGGCTCCTCCCCCTGGGTGGAGCATCTCACAATGGGTTGATATCAGTCTATGAGTCATGCAGTGGGTCCTTGATGGTCCATTAAACAGAAATAGCTCCTGGGGGGAGCTCTGTATGAGTCATGGGGCGAGGCATGGATGGGCCCATTAACCGGGAGGACTCCTCCTGCTGGGTGGGAAAGGCGTTAACATCTCCCCTGACCTTGAACCTCTTTCCTTATCTGTTGTAGCCTGGGGTGTGAGGTCTAGCCTGGGCAGCTGCTACCCATGATTTTCTTAACAGCCCATGAGCACTGACATAGAGAGGATAGAATATAGAGTTTTGGTTCTACCCACATAAGGATACACTGGTCCCAGCCCCTGTAACCATGACACCTGTGTTTAACGAAGTTTGTCATAAGTAGAAGTTCTAGCTCTCTCCATGAGATCCAGAATAGAGAATTCCTTGTTTTGCAAAATAAAAGGCTATCAGCATTTGCTATTAGTGAGGAATATCAGCAAGGAAAAAGCAGATGCCCTCTCATCTGGAGCTAATTCTAAGGTGGCTGTGACATAGTTCTCTAGAGGACTGCTTGGCTGTAGAAGTCTTCAGCTGACACCTCTGATACTATTGCTCTGATATTACTGCTCTGGGGAATCTTCACATCACAGACTTCCTGAAAATAAACCAAAACTTCTAACCTTTGGGGCCGTCACTGCCAAGATAGGTGGATTGTCTAAAGCTGTTCTCTTTCATCTGGAAGAGGAAAACAGTCTCCAGAAGAGACAGAATCACTTATCATTTTGGGAAAAGGGAAGACTGTGAATCAATGAATGTATAGAGCATATGTCCCTTGCTTACCTTTTCTGATTATCTTCAGCAGAATCCAAAATCTCTAGAGGCTGGGCAGCAGCTACCCTGCTTGAGTTCAGAACCACTGCCCCTTCTCCTGTCATATAATCAACACTGATTTTTCTTTGGGGGTGTAGACGTGCG
The DNA here is from genome assembly GCF_000691845.1 of Merops nubicus. Lineage (NCBI taxonomy): Eukaryota > Metazoa > Chordata > Aves > Coraciiformes > Meropidae > Merops > Merops nubicus. The sequence goes on along the minus strand of NW_008618690.1, from coordinate 47,309 downwards.
TGAGCCAGGAATGCTGGTGACAGCCATGTTCTTTGAAGGGAAAGGTCAGAGTCTGTCACTCTTTAAACTGTGCTAGAAAGTGCTCATGCTGCAGGTCCGCATAATTACTGACTTTGCACATTGTGTTTACATGATTTCACCTGTGTTGATTTATATGTGTAATTTCATTCTTTTGGAGGAGAATTTGTTTTACTTAAAAAATTAATAATTTATGCTTACAGATGGACTGCAAAATATTCTTATACAGCGTAGTTGAAGCTCAATGGAATCTGGGGTTCTGGAGACGTCCTTCCAAGGAGGAATTTTTCTGTTACAAAAGTGTACAGAAAGTAAAACATACTACTTATTTCAGTAGTAAATACCTAAACTACTTCAGTATAATACTAGAAAGAGCAAAGAAGTGATTATGGAAAGTATATGGAAAATTGTGTGGTATTTTCAAATCTGAAGTTAAATAATTACATGGAGATCTAAAGTCCTATTTCTGCAATCTCTGTTATACTTCCAAATAAACCTATGAATCATCCATCACTAATAGGTATCTTAAAGCCAGATAATGATTCCAGGTTTTCAAAAACCTAAAAATAACATTCTTGCTTTCTGCCTTCTTGAATATATATTTATAATTTTTAGTAGAGTTACCTGAAAGTACTAAAGCAAAATTCTTGTATTCTGTAAACCTTCATGTTTCCATTTCACTTCTAAAGAGAAAATGACTGCAAAAATATCTGAGAATCACAACTGCAATTTTCATTGCATCCCTTGGTTCCTCTGAGGACGGGGAGTGTATCACCATCAGTGAACACTCATCTGTCTGTCTTTTCTATTTTGCATTGACAATCAACAATAATAAAGCCTCAGAAAAGGATTCATTGCAGCAGAATAACTTACTCAGATATGGTAATTGATAAAATGTGCAAAAGCAAAGTGACAGAAAAAAGAAATTCGTTCAAACTTCAGAAGATAATAATGAAATTTATGTTCATTATCAGAGAAGAAGTAACAAAGCCTTTGAACAACATCAAGACACAAAAAATTGTTACTTAGATCCTGACTATCATTGTTCCCTTAGTAATTCACAAAATGCTTCAACAGTGTACCTAGTTTACAATAGACCAATATGATACAAGCCATAGGGCTAGTAGCTTGACCACAGTGCCTAACTGACAACCAAAACAGAGAAATACTGTGAGCAGCAGTCTGTTGCAGACCTGAGCATTAGTATGCTCACCAAATAATTCCTGTTGTTTGTGCCCTTTAAAGTTATGGCATTACACTCTTTGTCTGGAAAGCAAATAAATGCAGACTAGAAGTCTGCCAAACTTAGATAAAAGAAAGACCTGTAAACACCAACCA
>NW_008618690.1:16838-45922 GCF_000691845.1 Merops nubicus | reverse complement strand
CCTGCTGAATTATGCATCCAGGAGGATGGAAGCTCCCTTAGGTGTATTGGAAGTGAAGAATATCAGAATGATCAATAATAGCTCTCACATTTTCAGAAATACCTTTCTTTCACAGCTAGATACTCACACTTGCAGGCAACAGCATTACTGGTGTGACAACAATACACTGAAGTATTACAGGTCATTAAGCCAAAAAAAGTATTCAAGTTTTTTTTTTCCTTCAGTTTGAATGTATATGTATCTAGGATAGAACACTAGAATGAACATCCGACTCTGATCTACAAGTCTGTGGGCAATGTTTAGGTCTAAAAAAGATGTTCCATTTAGGTGACATCATTGTCAAGTACTGTACAGTGCCTACCACAGATGGGGAACTGCTATGGCAACAGCTCATATCAGCTACAGCTTTCATCTGCTTGCTCATACTCCTTGCCAGGACTGCTTCTGCTGACATACTGCGGTTGTGTTGTTACTGCTGCTTTTCAGCCTCTGAGTTTGGAGCAAGGGCTCACATCAGAGCATTTATCTCATTTCCTTCTTAAGAAAAGGTCTAGCATGTGCTGTCAGTATCTGTTCACTTCTTAGAGGGTTTCCAAAGAATTATGGTAAGTTCCTCTATCTATCCATAATTTCTTTGAGCTGCCAGAAAGCCTTTGGCACTCCCCCAGAAATATGCTTCCACAAATTCTGCTAAGATGCTCAGAGCAGGTTTGTCTACCTAGAGCAGAATATCAGAACACGAGCTGAAGCTGTATAGCTAATCTGGAAACAGTGTACCACTGGCTCCTAAAAATGAAAGTACACCAATGTTTAAAGCTCTGCAACAGAAATCCAAGATAGTTGAGCTTTTGATGTGAATTATGAGGGCATATTTTCTAACTTTCCTAAAGTTGTGCTGGCATACAGGAAAGAATACAAAATTCAGTGGATCTAGAAGAACATGGAAATAGGAGTGTGGTACTCTGGCCCAGCAATTTGGCTGTGTGGGAAGGAGGACTTTTGGATTCTGGCACCTAGACATAGCTCTCTGTATTTTCTATGGACCTGTCATTAATTAAGATATATGGAAGAAAAAGGAGTGAGCAGACTATTTAAATTAATTTCTAAATGTGAACTGAAGTTTCAACATTAGTGTGCTCACCACAAAAAAAAAAAGTAATTCAATATGGGGCATCGAATAATGGAGTTTAAAAAAATTATATAGATTTTAAATTTCACTAAAAGCATATTCAGACATTCCAACAGTCTTGGAATTTAAAATTCATTGTAGACTACATAAATATAAAGCCATGAAATGATCAGTTCTTTGAAGGAAGTTTTGCTTGGCGTTTTTAGAATACTCTTAAATAGTTCTTGAAAAAGAAAAAAAAAAAGAAGCACTTTCAAGAGGTTTGGAAGGACACTTCATAGAAGGTGTAGTTTATCATTATCATTTTCTGTCTTACTCTTTCCATGCAGAGAGGAAGAGAACAAAGAATGTGCAGAGATTGTTCTACTAAGTAATACTACAGTATTGCATCAAAACTGCTTATTGTCTGTAGTTGCTTAATTCAGATAGGAAAAGTAAACCAGTGATCAATAGAGTTTCTGAGTTTATCCCAGCCATTTGAGTTTCAGAAAGAGTTCCTCAGCCAAGCCTGTTCTAAAGGAAAATTCTGTGCAGACAAGAGTAGCATAATTAGTGTGCAGTGTATGCGCCCATAAAATAATATAAATTAGAATTCTTAATCATAAATTTCTCACCAATATCTATAAATGTAGCTTTATTTAGAAGAATAAATACTGATTTTCTCTGATGTAGGTATTACCTTGGAATTGAAATGCTGTAAAACATGAAAATTATGATCTCTAAAGGATTGCCAAAAGAGTATTGATTCAAAACCCTCCTAAATAACTGAAGAAAACACAAGGGAATCTTCTTGCTAACTTTCCAAGCACTGTTTATCCCTTTACTTATACTTCTGTAAAAAATTTAGAAAATGAGGAAATAATGTGATGTTCATTACAAGTTGGAATATTTTGATTTCTATGCAGGTTGGTTTTGAGAAACACATTTATAAACACACTGGTACGCTAAAAGGGAAACCAATTTTGATAACTGGCATTCAGTACTAATTAAAGCACCAATGATAATGCATAAGCTATTGGTGTTATTTCTAGTTCTTTGAGTACTTTGAGTTTTTCTAGATCTCTACTCCTACTATGTATTATATTCTTGGGCAGTGTTTAGAAAAAAACTGAATCTTCAGGGATCTCTTTCTCTTTTTTATTTTATAACCTAATGTGACAAGAATGCTTCTAAATAAAAAAATTAATATACAAAGTTCTTCACTGATTTTATTCTGATGTCTCCTTAAGTGATTTAAACAACTGGACTATTTTCTAACAAACTGTTTGAAGTGGCTAAAGCTCTATGACATGTCATACTTTTTTTTCCAAGATGTTTTGCTTTCATCTCTATTTCATGAGGGATATTTGTAGTCCTGCACTGCCAATCTCACCACAATCAGACAGTTCTTGGGTAATTCATATCTGATTTATGGGTGATGATTAAACCAGAAAATTACAAGTGATAATTTTGGCTTAAGATAGTTAGAGAAATGTAGTTTTATTTTTTGCACTTTTATAGATTATGTTATCTATAAACCAATAATATGTATTTTATGGCGCATAATAATTTTTCTTCAGTGTGCATCAATTTACTGTAGAACCTGTTTTCATATAGTTATATGAAAAAACACGTATTTTGTACACTGTAGTTTTGTTCCTGTAATGACAGCAACACTTTCATATTTCCTATTTCAACTGGACTGCCTAAGCACTTTGCATGATTATATAAAACCTGATTTTCTTTTTGAGTCATGCACATAATTTTTAATCACTCACTGTAGCTCATGCAAAAAAAGCAACAGCTTGCTACTTGTATGAGTCAGAATCTAAACAGAGATATTTAAAAATCATTTGGAAGATGTGTTATTAGCTAATTAGCATAATGTAGTTGTAGAGAAGATATACAATCTAATGAGCATCACTGAATCAGTTAATAAGCAAACTGCAGTTACCTACTATTTCCTATGCATTATTACTTTCCTTGAGATTCTATAATACGGCCAAGCCAACCTAAGAATGCTGTCAAACAGATTTCAGATCTGAAATGCTATGCTGCAGCTGAGGCACACCTTTCCTTTTTCATGTATTAAATTTTAACACTTTCTACTGAAATATTTCCACCAAATTTAAGTTTCATGTCTTAATAACTTTGTAATTATTTGGAGGTATAAGAAAAGTTACCTTATTCTAGCTTATTCTTCCTACTTCCACTTAAAATAAATTGCCTGAGTTTAAAATCTGAAATAAGAAAACTGAGACAGAACCATTTGATTTTCCCAGACTCAATGTTTGTATCGAATTTAAAAAAAAAAAAAAAAAAAAAAAGCAGGAAAATCAACTTACTTCTTATGGATACATTAATCATCAGAATCTTGCTCCAAAACAGGTTAACTGTAATGACTTGATTGGATTTCATGTGAATTAATAGCAATGGTCCATAACTCAGGCGAGACCGATTTCAGAAATTTACATTCATATATTAGTTTTAGCATATCTTAAAATGCTTCCTTTCCTCTATAATCCTTAAGTTCAACAGGAAAGCATTAAAGCCTGAGAGATTTCAGGGATCATTTAATGACATTTATAGACTATGTCTACATCATAGTTATATTAAGTTTTCCAGAACTCTAGAGAAAAAGGTTGAAAGGCTTTTAGCCATCATCTAAAATTTCCTGGCCTAAACAGAGTTCTGAGACAATCACAAAAGAACCAGGACAGAAACCAGCATAGGTAAAAAAGAAAGAAAAGATAGTTACATTGTAAATGTAAAACCATTTTTGAAAAGAAAGTTCAGAACAGTATACAAAAGTGATACCACCCGCAAACAGGCTGAATAACACGTTTTACTTTCAAGAAAAAGGAAAAATTTATATTTAAAAAGTCTCAAGGGGGAGACTGACTGATGTGCCAGTGATACATAATATACTACTACTGAGGCCAAAGTTCAACCGAGTTTAAACTACATGAGTATCAAGAAACTTGGACAACATTTGTCCGGACTTCTGTAAAGGAAAAAAAATACTATTTGTCCAAAAATGTAGTATAATTGGAAAGCTATTTTAGATCAGAATACTACCTGTCACTGGGCATCTGTGGATATTAAACTGTTCCCAACATGTCATCTTTTGTGACTATGGCTTATGAAGACAGAAAATAATTAGTTTCTTATTAGAGTTCCTAAGTATTTCATCTTGCAGATATATGGATTTCCTGGTCTTGTGCCTTGTGTTCAGTGACAGTGCTGCAGATGGTCTTGGTAACCTCACAGACAAACTTCTGAGATCTTACTCTGATTCTTTAGATTCCTTTCCAAGGCACATGCTAACTGTTTTTTTATGAGTGCTTTTCAGTATTTCCCAGATGAAAGACAACATCATGCATCCGGCCGATTGCAATAAAAGTAAAATTGGAGACTCATTTTATTTTGTTTTAGATAAAGTTTTAAGATGACATTTTGCAAGATTAGGTATTAGTAGAAGGGGACATCATAGACAAGAAAAATGTTGAATACATCCAATTAAAAATAAAGATAGATACATTTAATAAAAAAAAACCCCAACCTTATGAAATTACTTAGAACCAAATAGAGAGATAGGCAAAGGAATAAACCAACAGCTGCTGAGAAGGACTCGTAACTGTAAACTGAACTGAGAGGAATTGTAAACTGAATTGAGGGAATTTTAAGGTAAACTCAAAGATTAAATACTCATCATCATTAGCAATTTGCTTCCTTTTGCAATACTGAAATAAATGAGGTTCATTGTGAAGAAGGAACATTGCATTTGCCAATGCACAGAAATGGATATTTTAAGCTTGTTGGTACCTGGCCTTCAAATTTGGTCTGCATGACCATGTATTAGTCTAAAGAGTTGTGTAGGATTTTTATTTCCTGATAGAAAAGACCAAATAGAAAGTTCCTTGGTAAAGTAACTTTTTCTTTAAGCTCATGAGAGTTGAAGCAGACCCCCAAACATAAAAAGAAAATAGACCAGAAGAGTGATTAATCAGTTAGGAATATATTCTAAACTGGTGGCAACTGATTTCTAGTTATATATTTAAACAATGTGGTTTTCAACTATCCTGGCTGAAAGGATTCGGCATATTCATGTCAGAGGAAGTGGGTAATCACTTCCAAGAAGAATCTCAAAAGCTTATCCTGCTTTTGTCCACTCCCTGAATATTCTTTACATGCACCCCAAAGAGTGGTCCCTCAAGGAGTCCTGTGGCATCCAGCCATAGAACTCTCACTGACAAAGTACTAGGACTGTCAAAACCATCCTCAAACTTATAGCCATCCAAAAAGCTAGCTTCCTCCAAGACAAAAAAAGACTGTGTCTGAAATACCATTATGTAAATCACCTCATTAGCAACATCCCCGTTACAATGAACATCCTCAAGCTATATACAAGTAGTCTACACTAAAATGTAACCACAGTTTTTATTGGATAACTCATATTGGACGTACTGTTAGTTTTACATCTGTCATCACAAAGTAAATTTATTTCCAAAAATGAACACCTTTTAGATTCTCATGATACCACAGCAATCTAAAGTACATTCCCCAGGGGAGACAGACAACCCTTTAAAAAGAGCTATTTGAATAGAATGTAAGAATTCATATAAAAGAAATCCCAATCTCTGCTCTCATATATCCTTGAAAATAATTGAAATTATTAAATCTACCCTGGATGATGAATAGAAGGTCACACTTTGTACCTGATGTCATCTAAATCAGTACACCCCTCTCCAACAACTTCCTTGCATAGTCAGTGGAGAGACCTTAGCCCGTCTAAGAATTCCTAAGTAGTCCTCTGAGATACCCTCTGAAACAATCTCTTCTGCATTTGCTAAGCACAGAACATAAGGAAACTGTCCTCTTAAAGCAGGAATTATAAGCAACAATTTTGTCATCAGACAGTATAGCCTACCTGCACTCTTCCAACTAAGTAAACCCCTGTAGTATGTTGTGGAGAAATCTCAAGCATTGACAATGTCTAATAATTGACTTATTTCATTTTTATCTGCTGCCACTTCTTGGACAAGAGTGTTTGTCTCATGCTTATATTTCACTGAGAGGACATAGTGGGATGCTGCGACTACTGTAACTGCTCTTCAGGGGCTTGTTGCCTCCAGGTGCAAGGCAAAGCAATCCCAAACCTAATTTGTGACCTCTGCCAGACTAGTGTTATCTAGACCCAGGGCTGTAACTCTGTTTCAGAACAGGTTAATTTCAAAGTGATCCCTCTAACCCTTCACATCCTGTGTTCGCTGAACTGCAGGATTAGGACTTTTATATCAAACTGAATCTGTATTTGAAGAAGGAAAATTTTTTCAAAATCTGGGAAACCAAGGTAAGAACTCTTCATTCTCTGTTAATGTTTAAAAAGATAATTCAGTATGACCTAAATTACTGTGTGGGTCAAGTGATTTTTCACAGCAGCTCTCTAGGTGTACATGGCTAATGCTTTTCAAACATAGCTGCTTTTGAAGCTATTGAATCTCAACTGATTGACTCTAGATATAGTATTTTCCAAGTTACACATTTCTAATGCTCCATTTTTATTTAGAAAATGAAATTGGAGACAATTATAGCAAGAAAAGGAATTAATAGAAATTTTGACTAAAAATATCTAAAACCTGGAAGCGATGCAGCTATTTTTAAATTATGGTTAAGCATGAGACCTGACAAGATAATGGGGGTAAAGATTCTTACCACCTACACAACAGGGGACAAGGATGGTGAGGCTGATAACAGTGATACTGAAATATGTTTTATAGTGTGTCTAAGTTTGATAAATAATCACAGAAATAGCAGAATAGTTAATTAATTAGGGGGAAAGCAAGACAAATGCTACAAAACAATAACCAGGGTCTTGATCTTGACCCTTTATAGATCAAAAGTGGCATTAGACAACTAACTGGTTAGGAGTTTGTTTCTTTAGCCTCTATCCATTGTTGTAGGTGATTATTATATTAACTTCTGAGATTATTTTGAAGATCTATGAAGAAGAAGAAAAAAGTGAAAAATATTCGGAGTTCCTTGGATGATGTTTGTGGGGGGATGCTAAGCAGAGACTCACAGCCTTAGACTTTCAGGAAGAAAGCTACACTTTGGAAGGAGTGGTTTAATTAATTTGGAGTTTAACTCACCTGAGAATTCTTCCTATGTAACTAATGAGGTGGATACTGTCTTGCTGGCCCATCTGCAAACCCACCTTCCTGTATCTAGCACATTAATACTTCTGTTAAGGATTTGGAACTGCTCGGGGTTTGTTTGGTTCCTCTGCCAGCATTGCCCATGAACCAGCTCATATGTACTAACCCAGGCCTGCGTGGGTCACTGGGAGAAGTCTATATACTCTTTCCTCAGTTATTCAAGGATCAACAGCACACCTCAGTTTCACTTCTGTCGGCTTAGAGGTTAACTTGTTCACACTCCTAGCCTGCAGTGTTAGCAAATGCAAAGGAAGAAGGAAGTTTAAAGGAGATTTTTTTTTTTATTTTGGCAGAAGAGCACCACACTGACAATTCTGAGAAGATGTTGTTAGCTTTTTCTGTGCTTGCAGATCTGTGGTGTCTGTGGCTGTACCCAATGTTCTGGAGTGATCATTCTGACTCCACCCCATCCCACCCCTTCTAACCTCTCAGGGTGATTCATGTGCATCAGAAGAGGTAATGAAGAACTTATGTGCAGGATATCCTTATCAAATTAGTGTAAAGTAAGGCATTCCCAAATAAGTAATGTCACTGATTAGTAGTAGAGTCTCAGAAATTCTATTCCATATACCTGAAACAACAAATAATATTGTAGAATAACCTCCAAACATGCAAAACTGTGGAAATAATTGCTTAGGTTTAGACAAGACTTTGATGGCAAGGATTATACATACACCAGTAAACCCTCTATTGATTACACATTTCTGTTTGGAAAATGAATCCTCATTTTCTTCTCAAAGTAACACATTCATTTTCTTTTCCTCTCTGTTCTTTCATACCTAGAGTTTGTTCTTGGATTTTTTTTTTTTGCGTGAAACTACCATTATGCAAAATAAATTCCCAGTTTCCTAAGCATTCTTATTTCTAGATGAAGTCAGTTACACTGGATATGTTACATTATATATGGCAGTGCTTTGACAAGCAGATGAAATCAGGGTCAAATAGCTATGACTAAATTCACACATGCAGATAAATGTATATATTAATAATATTTGCTTACATACACAAATAAGTTTACTCATACATGTTGAATCTGGACCTGCAAATGCAATACAAGTGACAGATCTAAGTTCCTGATGAAAATATACAATAGAGAGTAAAAAATATAAGGACAGAAAAAAAAAATCCTGCTACTTTGATTATTATATAAAACATAAATTTGGATTTAGATTATGCTCTACACATTGATGCAAGATAGCCTGAACCTCAGGTTTGTAGGATTTAATTTTCTGTTGCTATTAATGAATATTACAACAGCAGCTGCCCCCTGTGGATTGGTATAAAAAGCAGTGTATATACCTAGCACAACATTTGCAGACCTCCTCAGTTTTGTATTTTTAATGTGATGAAAAATTGTACGAGTAACAAAGGAAAAATGTCATGGTAACTAAAACATTTCCTATACATGTATTTTACAGAGAAGCTAAATCAAAGGTCTTCAAAGAATTACTAGGGTTCTTTCTAGGAGGTTATTGACAAATATGTAGTTTGTCTTCTGAGTTTGTGCCTCTTTCACAGATTGGTGTATTTGTGATCCCACAGGCAGGAATAAGTGTCTGTAATTCATTTCTCCTTGTTAACTAGTGTGCTTTTGTGTGTAGGATGATTGACAGCAAACTCGGCTTAGTCCCAACGGATGAGCTTGTTAGCAAAACCCTAGCATCCTATCTCTAATAAAGCATATCAGCAGTACATTTTGTCCTATCTATTAGCCTCTCTGTTTCTTTTTTGTGAAAAGCTGAGTGTCCCTTTGAAGCAATGACAAATAAACCCCTGAACTGAAGTGCTAGGCTGCCTTATGGACAGCTGGATAGTAAATGTCACACCGTGTATAGAATGCCTATTATCAGAGTGAGCCATTTGTTCCATTCCTTTCAGTATCTTAATGTAATACAAAATTGCTAAATCAAGCCCCATGTCTGTGACAGAACATAATTAATGAGAAAGCAGGAGCCAATTCAACACTCTTTATTGGGACCTAATTGGCTCAGGCAACAGAGTTGTCACTCAACAAGAGACTTCCTTTAAAGCAATTTTGTTCTTGGTTGTATTACAGAGCCTATTAAATTGTCCCCTCCTTGATCACACAAAGAAGTATCTGCATGCAGTAATTAGCTTTTCCAAGGGGATTTTTTTTAACTCTTTCAATAATAGCACATTTTCAAGCACTGCTGGAGGAAACAGCACAGGGAGATGTGCAGCCTCTGGACTGAATAATTGTAATACAGGCATTTTGGGAAAGCCTGTGAGGAGTGTATCAAAGCTACAGCTAGTACATAATGTGGTGGCCTGACTTCAGAAGAGGTTGCAGGTCAAGCTGGGCATTTGTACTCTGTTCAAACTGCTCAACTAGAAGAGCAAGTGAAAGGTATGGATTGTTTAACTGAGTGCTTTCTTTCTGACATAATATTGAGGCACCATGAGGAATGAGGTCTTATTTCCATTGCTAGTATCTGGAACTTCCAAAACCAGGATGAGCAGCTGTTCATTCTGAGTAGGAATCAAAACCTGGGAAACTGTTGCCTGTAAATGTCCATCAGAGTTTCACAGACTCTGTGTTCTTAATCAGTAGATTGTTACAACAGAGTAAACTGATAATGGAACTCTGTAAACAAATATCAGCTACAGCTACTAAGCCTCATAAGAATTCATTTGAAATTCAGACAATAAAAATAAGAGGGTTCTGAACCACCAGGTGAGTACCTCTGTGTTTAGAAAGGTTTGTCATAAGTTGAAATTATATTTTCTGTTCAGTATAGAATTAAATCTAGTATTGCAATGGAGGACTTGGGCCATGTTTTTTTAGAACTGTGACATATCGTATATCATATGTGACATATCATATGTCACAACATATCATATGTGACATATACCATTTTCTGATACTTGTATAGGACTTCCAACTCATTACACCTGTTGAAAGGAGTTTGGGAAATACAATGATAGAAAACTTTTTCTTTTTAAAATAGTTAACTATTAATAGATATGTAATATTTCTGTTAGTAGTTACTTTTTGAGAATCCTAAGTGAAGAAAATAAATGTATTCGGTGTTTAATAATCAGTAGATTTTAGTACTTCCTTACTATTTGTATGATGTGACTAATCACATGGATAATAGTGTGTTATCACTTATTTTCTTCAGCATAAAAATTCCTGGAATTTCAAAGAGAATAGTGAAAACAATTAAAAGAATGCAGAATTTTTTTTTTTTCTCTTCAAAGAAATACCTATTTAAAGTGTTTTGGCGTGTTCTGTATCTGCATTTATGTTAACTGATGAACACGTTTTGATTTGCACATTTTATGTAGCTTTTTTAGCGGTACAAGTTCATTGACATCTGCTCTAACATGCGTGCAAACTACAGCATGTCTAACATCCAACACTTTGAAGACTGAGCTAAAATATAATACTTAAATATTTTACAAACTCTTTTTTTTCTCAGATTTAATAAAATACAAGACAAAATCTGAAACACAAATGTTAATCAACAATGTCTTTTCTCAAGTGACTCATGAAGACTATGGAAGCATACATTCTGAGCAGTTTTATTAGCTTGTTCTAGTAACAAGTGAAAATGATGGCAAAACATTACATAATCTAATTTTCATAATTAATTACTTGCAATAAATAGTATAAAAATAAAATTGCACATTACTATTAACTCAATATGGTCAAGAATACTAAAAAACACTGAGGAATTTTAATGAATACGCCATAGGCATCTACTCAGAAGATTTTTGACAAGTCAAATTAAAATGTTAAAAACTTATTAAAATGAAATGTTGCACAGAATTTTACAAAACTAATATTATGTGGAAAAATAACCATGGGAAAGATATTTTGGCAATATATTCAAAACTGCACTGATTTAAATGCTTTATCAAATAGAATAATTCCCTGATATTCAATTTTCATCCAAAATGTACTTGAGCTCCTAACTGGATTGCCAGGCTTCTGTATCTTTGGCCATCATAACAGTATAACATTAGTTGCCATGCTGCTTGAATCTAACAGAAGACAAAAAGGGTATTTCTCTTGTTTCAGAAAACCTAGGGCTTCAGGTATTAATAACAGCATCCTGACAACACATAGCCAGAAGTTACATGTCCCTGCATGTCTATGCTTGAAAGGTCACGGTCACTGATGACATAAAAGTGAGGTCTAATCAAGAAAGAAATATGACATCATTTAGTTGCCATTGCAAACAGAACAAGAAAGGGTGATTCCAGGACTAGTGGTTATTAATACTTCAGTAGCCGTGAAAAAGACAACCTATATTAGTTGTGGACTGCATGTCTTTGATGCATAAGGACAACATTTTGCACCTACATTAGCTGACAGTGGCTACCAATAATGCAAGAATTAGACACCTGTTTTGTGTATTATACAAATAAAGCTATTATGATGAATAAAGAACATTATTTAGGTCTGTAAGTAATTTTTACATATGCAAGGACCTCACAACAGATGTCTCGGTAAGAACTGGTTTATGTAATGGCTTTGAACTGTTTCCTTGTTTTGATAAATAAAATGTTGTTATTAGTAAAACTGGCAAAAAATTCTGAGTCAGGAGAGAAAACCTTCCATCATTTTTTCTGCCTAGCATTACCCTGTAACACCTCACAATTTTACCCTATGAAAATTATGACAAATTCTTCAGCATACAATTTTCCAGACTATTATGAATACGTCATCTTTCCAACATAAATACTGTCTGCTTCATCTCATATGTAAACGTAATAATATGTGCCCTAGGAGCTTGGTCACCAGTGGCATAGTTTTACACATGTCATTGTATTTCAGAAACAAAAATTCTGAACCCTCTGAGCAGTCTTGGATTTCTAGGCACTAACTCTGAGTTAGTGAGGAGTCTGCAACCTCTGAATCTGTCAAGTAACCAGACTTTTCTTCAGCACAAAGTATGATTAAAAGTAATAACACATGTCATACCACTGTGGCAATGCCAACACAGAGGATGCGTTTCTACAGAACAGATGGTACTTGCAATGCTAAGAAGTCTATTCTCTTCATTTTACCTCATTGTTGCTTGGCTTCTGTGCCTTCTCACACGTCACACATTTGAAAGTGTGCACAATGTCCTCTTTCTAAAGGGCATGAGCATATAAACTCATATAAACAAGATCAGAATGCAGATTAATTTATCTAGAGTATAATTCAAAATAGACTTAAAGCCAAATAATATCTTATCAGAAGAACCCTATAGCTAAACCTATATATAAATGAGGTAATTTATACTGTCGAAAAGCCAGGAAAGGTAGTAATCATATAAAACCTAACAGAGAGAAGTTCACCTGCTGCATTACAGATAGTAGTGTGAAATACAGCAGTTTCAAAAAGTGCTAAGTAAACTACATAATAATTTAAGACTGAACATTGTGGAGAATATTTTAAAATACAAAAGACGTGTAAGGCAGGCAAAATTCCAGCTGACCTTCATCCAAAACTGAATGCTCTTCTAAAAAAATCATGGGACAATTACTGACTGTAAGAGTTTTCTAAATATAATTCACAAGTTGGCATTTCTAGTATTTCAGTAACTGACAGTACAAGATCAAGGCAAGAACTTACACCTACAAGGAACATGAGGGAAGAGTACCATATATTATACAATCAATATCATATATTGAAGGGCTTGAATTTTCTTTACAGATCTGAAAAACCTCTAAATTAATGTTTACGAAGATTTTGTGGATCACGAACTGATGGAGAAAGGCTTCAGTGTATGTAGAATGAAGAAAGTTCCAATTGATACTGCTCTGGACTACAGCGCAGTAGATTTATGTCCTGCTCCAACAGATAGCATTCTGCATGTTTGTTTCTCAGTTGCACAGAAGCAAGGTTCAGTTCATGGGTGTAATGCTCTCAGACACAGTATCAAGGAACAGGAAGAACTACAACTACTTCAGTGAGCAAGCAGGAATAAACTGCTGTGAACACACCAAAGCTCGTTAAGAAATGCGTCCATAGATAGTGTAATAATAAAATGTTGTTTCTTTCTGGATCTGCAAGAGGATGAATAATGGTACCGCAGGCCAGTTTACACATGCCTTTGGCAGCTTGAAAATGACACAAATATCCTGAAAATTGTGTAAAATTAGCTGTCCTGGTCTATTCATGTGTCATCTCAAGAATTCTGACAGCCTGCTCAATCCTCTTCTATGGCTGTCTATGGGGTCTCCTATACTGAGGGATATGCAATACTTGGAATGAATAATGACTCGGAAAAATACTAGCGCATGTAGCATTTTACATATATAAAAATAAAATATTTTATTGTTGTCTGCAACATTGTCCATATTTTTTTTTTCTGCAATCGGTCTTTTCTGCAATCAGTCTCGTCTAAAAATATCCATTATAATAAATTGTTCAGTCTGTTACATGTCTGCCTATCTTGGTGGCTAGACAGAGAAGATTGTTAAAACTGCATATGTGGTATGGTTTTCAGAATGGCTGGTACAACATAGCAACTCACAAATTACACAAATTTCCTTCGTTGTTATTTCTGGTAATTAACTTTTTTTTCTTTCTCTCTGATTCATATTATTAGGAAGAAAACTTGTAAATCACTGATCTTCACTGGATAATGTATGAAATTTAGTTAGGACACAAAGTGAATAAAAAATAAATTTTTCTGCCCTTTGATATCTACTTAGTTAAGGGATCTTCTTAACAGTTGTGAACTTCACTGCTCTAGACAAGAAAGAGATGCTGACAGAATACGTAGCAATTTGTATGAATATTTCAAGGAAGAAGAAAAACTTCCTTGTTAATCAATTAATTGTTCAAAGCTAGAGATCACAAGACTTTGGAATAATTCACAGTTTTTCTTAAACATCAGAAATCTTTCAGGCTTACTACGGTGTATCTCCATGTTAAGACTGTTTATTTATAGGTTATGATCGTTGTAAATAGAAGACACTTTGTTATGTCCACTCTCCACTGTCTTACTATGACACTCTAAGCAGACTCTGCTGGGGATCTGTTAGCAAATACAATGCTTTACTGGTGATCTTTTTCTGTTAGACCCTTCCTGTCAGCCTAGGGAACAGAAAATTATTAGGAGGAACATAAATAAAACTCCTTTGGAAGCTGATATAGGCCTTGACTGTGGGTTAAAATTCTTCACAAAACTCATCGGTGGGGAACAAAATGACTTAACTGCTGTACTTCTTTGAGACCTTTGGGTACACATTTCATTTTAGCCAGCAATTCTATATGAAATGTGTTTTACTGTCTCCACGATTTAACGTAACTATGTAAGCAGTTCATCCTCAGACAACACAAAAGGCTTTTTTTTTGCAAGACAGAAATAGTATGATAAAGCTGACAGTCTATTCAGAATAGGTGCAGCAAGCTGTTTACTACTTCTTGAACAAGAAATATGAAAGAACTTATACCTCACTGAAATATAAGGCTGCCTAGACACTGGAGGGTAAGGAGTTTCTTTGGTGTTAGTAGGCGGATGTGGATGTATCTGTGTACAAATCACCTAAGAAAAGACAAATAAAGTCAGAGAAACAGTCAAAATGCTATAGAGACATAAAAGTAAAATTCCCCTGAGGCAGAAGAAAGAGTGGAAGTGTCTCTGAGAAGATGAATCCTGGGAAAGTTCTGAGAAATGTGAGAAGACAAATTGTCTCCAGTTATGTGATTACTGCTGTGTTCATAGAAAGAAGACTTTGTAAATTCTTCACAAATGAACAAGCTCTATCAAATAATTTCTTTCCTTTAATGGAAATAGTTCAAAGCATTCTGACTGCTTATGACTTAAAATCAAAATGAGGCAATTGCTATTATATTCTGTATTGCTATTCCCGGACAGCCATATGTGAAAATGTTTAATGAAAAGAGCTTGGAGACAGAGCCTTACCTAATCTTATTTATTTAAATATTAAAAAAGAAATTTACATGATAAGACTGAAAATTTTCAGGTTCACTATGACATTTTTGCATGCAGATTTAATAAATTGTATGTAAAATCCCAGGCCAAATTCACAAATTATTGCTAGGCCTTGTGGATTTAGGAGCCGTTGTGAGAATGATTCACATGCTGCAAAGGAAAACAATAGAGAATAGTGTTTCCTGTAATTTCTGGTTAATTATTAGAAAAGAACTCTGATGATGTATTTTTAAGAGGTTTCAGCTGCCTTAGAGTTTTCACTAAGTTTTCTTGCTTCTTGAGCAAAGAGGACGTCTAAGAAATAAATTCATTAGTAGAAACTGAATTAAAAAAACCCCTTCAGTCACATGAATAATTTGATTTGTATGGAAATGTGGTGCATATACAGCCACCATTCTATATACAGGTATGCATTTCATTATTTTGAACGTATAACCACTGAGATTTATCCATGTGACATGTTTTTGTTCTACTTGTTTTAATAAATGACATTTTTTAAAATTAAAATTAACTAGGTCTACTGTGCTATTCAATATGAAACATAATACCACATAGATAAATCTAAAATGTCCAGCTATCTGATGTGGTTAGCAAGTAACATAGCACATGGCACTTAAATACCAAAACTGAGCTATATTTGTAACAGTATCCTGTCCACCAACCTTTAGTACCACTCTCTATACTAACTGTTGTAAAAAGAAAAATACTCAGGCTTTTTTTTTTTTTTTTTTAAACCCTATTGCACTTATGCTTGAGTTCACTTGCTTTTGAGTACTCTAAGTCCTTAAAATCAAGGGCCTTCTGTTGAAAACTGTAGAAAGTTAGCCTAGGACTTGACACTGCTGTAATAAGAGCATCAACAATCCCAAAGGCTGTTGTGTTCATTAGAAAGGGATTGAGAGAAGTATATAGCTTAGATAATATAGGATCATATAATGAGTAGACTAATGAATCTAATGTAGATGTGACACCCATATTATTGTCAAATACATATAGTCTTAAAAGTAAGTAACTACAAATGATTTAATAATACATTTTCCTGATGCAAGGTTAAAACATTCCCAAGTACATTCAAGTAGCCACCAAAACAGTTACATATTTTCTAAATATTGTGTCCTCCTCATTCTTTGTATCCTAGCATTCATGATAGCTGGAATGGAAACCTGCAGATTTCTTCTTATTTCAGAGTATCAGTACCAGAGAGAACGGCACTGCATAATGGTGAGGAAAAATTACTGTTTGTTTGGGCAAAAGACTTTACATAAAGGAAAAAAACATAATTGAAATTTTTGGAATGATACTGGATAGACTATTCGCAAATTTCTTAATATAAGTCAGATTGTTACAAATATTTATATGGGTTTGATATGCACTTATACAAACTATTATTCAAAAATGTGTTAGAAAAAAAGGAATTCAGAAACTAAGGAATGCTAAGTATGTCCATATAAAATTGGTGCTTAAGAAACCCACAAAACAACTAAAGTTTCTCATTCATTTCTTATTCTGTTGCTCCCAAATACTGTCTCTCTTCTTTTATGTTAGCCACTCATTTCATATAGCAGCTTGTCTTTATTGTAAATCTAAGTCAAGCTTAGGAGTTTACAAATATCATTGACGTGTAAAATTATTACACAGGTGTACTTCAAAATACCATACAGGGGCCCAGACAGCAAACACATTGGCCCAGATAACTATCATTATGGCATTACAGTATTTGCCGTTCCAAAGTGAATCAAGACACATAAGGAGTTTCCCCTCTGCTTAGTATGCCACTAGAAAGACAAAGATTGCTCTAGTGTCTTGAAATACATTTCTAGATCTCAGACTAGAATTTTCAGAGTATCAGTTTTTGTGTACTTCACTTTACTGCACTGCTTTCACAGGCATTTGAAAAAGAACAGTAGCCCTTTTCAACAACTGATGCCAAAGCCAGTATATGGCCACAGATTTCAAATGAGCTTTAGGAAGACTCAATCATCAATGACAGCTCTTGAGATGTTAGTTTAGTCTTCCTAATATCACTAATATACACAGCCGATATGACTTGAGACATGCAAATTTGCAGTCAAGAAATAGCGATTAACTGCTGAGGTCACAAATAGTCTCCTCTTAAAATTAATTAATATCTTGGCTTAACTTTGTTTTTAAGCCTAAAAAAGCCAAGATTCAAATGTTCAATGTCTTTTTTTCAAATGGATGTTGATACTTTATAATAGGCCAAGTCTTTATAATATTCTGATTTCCTTTGGAAATTGGGTCCTTTTATTGTACGGCACCTTTATTAGGTGCTGTTTTAATAAGATGGACAAATAGAAGAACTAAGAGAGCTGTAACTCACACCCTGCTCACATTGCACTCTGACTGGTACACTTTCACAAGCCATCAGGTTTTTTTACCTCTTAGTGTTTCCATTCCTGTTCAGGCTGCTTCTTCCTATATATGAGGAGCAGTATTCTATTGTTCCTACCAGTACTTATTGTCCTACATAGTACATTTCCTACTACAAAATATTGTGGCATTTAATTTTTTTTTTTTTCCAGAATAAGAAGTACTAAGTGTTGTCTTTTTTAGACTATGAGGTAAATAGGCAAAATATAATGCAAAAAGGCTTCAAAATTAAATATCTGAAAATTTCAATTTTAGATCCTTATTTCCAAAAATCTTTCAATTGTATCCATTGGAAATGTACAGTTTATGACCACCAATACACAACTACTGAACAGTTTTCTCAAAAATACAAAGAATATTTTGATGGGAACATGGGTCTTCAGGCTGCAGTAAGGCTTATCAGTTATTTGTTCTAATAACACAATAAGGAAAGTACTTTCATGACTATTTTCACAATGCAAGACACAATATCCTTGAAACACTATCCTTTCTTCCAGGCAGCTCTTTATTGGAAAACAGACTCAAAAGTGCAATATCCATGCTACCTGAACTTTGAGAAAAGTATTTAATGCATTTCTTCCAGTCCATAATAGCAATATTACTTTCTAGAAAGCCTGCTGGATGGAGTTCCAGGGCTGATCTTTTCATCTTTCAATCAATCAAGTTTCTCACATCTATTTCAGACCTTGTAATACTGTTCATTGAGGGCTACAACTTTTTTTTTTTTAACTTTTAAAAGATATTTATTTTACATTTGTTTTAAACAAATGACCTTCTTCCTATTTATGTGGGGAAAATGAGATCAAAAGATATAATACACGGGCTTTTTTCTCAATGATTTTTTTAACTTAACACAAAAGAAAAAGCATCGATATTGAACTAGAATAATTATTTTGGGATCTTGCTCCTACAATGTTAGCATCATGTTTTGTGACCAGACCTTACCACTGGATCTGCAGGAGTTACTGCAGTTTAAGTTAGGATATAGTAACATAACTGTCTAAGCAGCTGTAACATTTACATTCTTATGTAATTTTCATTTCTCTGAGAACAGTGTTGTTTAAACATGGGTAAAATGACATTACTAAAGTCTTTTGTGAAGTACTTTGTATTTAAATAATGAACAGCAATATAGTTCATGATATGATATGACAGTGGAAGAAAAAATGAGTGAGGAATCAAAGTATTCAGAATAAAACTAGTAGTGTTACGGTATGATAACTGTTTTGTTTATAGATTTATGTATTACAAAATGTCTTTATTTGAATGTCTGTGAGATATAACAGATTAGGTTAGCCTTTGAATAAGAACCGCCCTTATAATAGAGAGTAAGTGGAAGTAGTAGAGTTTACCTTGTTTCTTCTTACTGACCAGCCTGGAATGGGTCACCATCTTTTACTTACCACAACAACCTGCTGAAAAATTGTGACATTGATTGCTTGCCATCACTGTGGAGAACAGTAAAAAAAAGTATTGTATGGATGCATCAAAAAATGAAATGCATACGTAAAAATACTTTAATCAACCATCAATACTCCTATAACAAAATCTGCATATTATCTGGGAATGACTGAAGAAAAAATACTATGAAATAAACTGGCCACCACTTGGCAAAAACATTTTAATCTTCTGATGGAGGAAGTTAATCAAAATTGCAAGAATAAATTGATGCACATAAACATATGACAAATAATTCTTTCTGGGTATGATAAACAATTAATTTGTTATATGAAAAAATGGTAACTTGTATTGATTTTCTAAACACAACTCTGTAGTATTTAAACAGTTAGAATTACTGAACACTCCCACAACTAGACACTAGCTTTTATGCAAAAAAGTCCCAAACTGTTTGATTTTTATTCCTTTCTTCCTTAATATTGTGCTTTAAGAGACCATGAAATTATTTATTGAAGGGCTTCTTTAAATACATTACTAAATGCTCTTTTCTCGCTTCAGAGAAAGGCGCATTAGAGGCACTATCAATGAATTCTTGAACAGTCCTGTAACAACAAATTTACTAAATCTACATGAAGAATAATAACACAGTACAGAAAATGTCAGACTCTTTACAGACTTCCACTAAGTGGACAAAAACATTACAATTACATCAGCTTTCATATACTCAGCTATTTCAGCAAATAAGATTTAGAAAAAGGTGTTGAGATGCTTGCTAAACACATTCCTGCCACAACCTCATCTGACAGATGCTGCACTGAAATGCACAGGCAAAAATTAAATTGGAAGATGATTTACTGCACCACACAGTGGAAGAGGTCTTGCCACAGTTCCCATTCCTGGCACTATCAGGTTCTGACACCTGTCATACTTTATAATTTGGCACTTTGGCTTAAAGAGAAAACAAATACAAAGCAAATTTTGTCCTTTTTGAAAGCTGAAAGGGAGAAAAGACTGACACTTTGAGTTGAAAAACTCTTTCAATGACATAGACTGTAGCTTGCTCAATTAGATGAGCTATATTTTCAATGCATGCATTTTTGTTGAAAAAATTCATACTATGAAGCTAAAGAAGAAGGTTAAAATCAAAATAGTGCTATTTACAAAGGAGCTGTTATGGAGCAGAAGAGACGTCTTTCTCTTCCAAGAAAAATGTGCACTAATCTATCTATACATGAGATTTCACAGACCTTCACTTCCCATAATAAAAGTTTTACAGATACCAGTTCAAAATCTGACCTAAATTTTGAAGAAACTGTACTGAAATCCACCATGGAGTAATTCTAGATTTCTAACTGTTTAGAAGAAAACAGCCACTGTCTAGAATACTCAAATAGACTCCAATTTATCAGAAAATATGGATTTGTAATCCGAGGCTGTTGGAAAATGTGTCACATTCCTAAAAAAAAAAAAAAAATCTATTCTTTGAGTGTTTCTCATGAATTTGAATGCTGTCAGGACAAAACCATAAGTACCTAAAAAAAAAAAACCACAACAAAACCACAACAAAAAATCCTTTGTCCAGTTTATAAAATTTACTTTGAAATTCAAACTGTCACTCAGTTACCTTAATATAGAATTCAGCAACCTAAGTATCTCATGGGAAAGTGTTAGGTAAAAAGAAATTAACGGTTCAGTATAATACAGCTGGTTTTACGCCTATGCTCTCATAAAATGCTATCCTTACAATAACAAGTGATCTACATTACATCTACTAAGAAGAGCTGGAATTGACAACTCGCTGGGAATATTAAGGCAACTTTTCATTTACACAAATGGAATAAGTAGAGGATATGTGCCTGAGTATATTTACCCACATTTAAACATTAATTTGGTTTATCTATATTTGCTTTCCTGTTGGGCATATTTTCTCTGAATACATGGGTATTCAAGACTCACTGGATAAAACTTTCCTGACAAAGCTTATATCTGAAAGGGACTTCATCATACATCACTACACAATCAGTTACACAAGGCAGAAATCAGCAAGAACTTTGATCTTCCCCTGATAGAGTTACAAGTTTATAAAATCTTAAACTTGGTCAGAAGACAGGAGAAAATGTTTCTGAAAGTTAAGGGCACTGTAATACTCACCAGACACATTAATCATGAACTAAGATTATATTTACTACAGAGTATTATACATTATATTGTCATTAAGTATCACCCATATTCTGAGTACAAAACTAGAAATTTTAGAATCAGAAAATGTGAAAAAAAATTTTGAGACTATTTTGAAATTATTTTGTCAGGAGATATCTTCTTCCATAGCAATAATGCATTCTCAGAATTATAAAATAATCCAGGTTAGAAAGTATCTCTGGAGGTCAAGTATTCCAAACTTCTGGTCACAGCAGGGTCAACTATGAAGTCAGATCCAACTTCTACATTCTATATCCAGTTGATTTTTTTATATATGCAAGCACGGACAAACAACAATTTCTTTGGCAGTCTTGTATCCAACTTCCCATATTTCTGATGTGGCAGCTAACAGCTGCTTGTATGAAAAGTAGTATTTAGTGATCTTAAGTGTGATCACCTCCTTAGCACAGTGAGCAGAAATAAAAAAGAGACTACTCTGTTAATGGTCAGGTCTCTGTGGACTTAGAATTATTTTTCTTACAAGTTATTATTCTAGAAATCTACCCTGATACATAAAATATCCCAATAATATTGCTTATAAGAATCCAAAATAAAAATTATAATAAAAAATGAGCTATGGATGCTGCAGCTTTTAAGCTATACCATGTCAAGAATAACTGTTCTTTGGTAAAAAGTCTGTGTAGGGCATTGGAAATGAAATTACACACTTTGAAATGCATAGAATTTAATAGTTCAGATTCTCTTTTTAGAAAGTCTATATTCTGTAGGTGACTTATAACATGAAAAAGAACATCATATCAACATCAAACAGGCTCTTTGTCCCCTTCACTCTCTCCTCTGTAAAATTACTTACATGAGCTTATCCCTTTGGATAAAACCCATATGTGCTACTGTAAGAAACAATTCTTCTCATGACCTGTCAAAAAATTGAAAATTCTTCAATACAAACGCTTTGAAAAAGGCTACAGAAAGAAAAGTTAGTATTTCTTGTTTTCCTGATAGTTGCTGCAAATGTCCCTGTAGAGGACATCCTCAGTCAAAATTGCAACTGTAAATTCATTCATGTACTTAATAGGTGGGGTCATTTTCCTCTTCAGCCCCAAAACTACACATCTTCATCGTTCATCTGCATGAGGTATCAAACTGGCCATTCAGATCACAACTGCATCCCACTAATGCTATACATTTTATATATAATTTAAATCAGAAACTATAACAATATACATTTTAAATGTCTGCCTTAGCACTTTGCATTCTGCAGCATCTTTCCACAAGAACTTCATAGGAAACATGGAATGATTTAAAATCACATTGTGCTAGTATTGTCAATGATACAAATTATCTTTGGTTTTAATTTGAAAGACACTGGTGATGTACTCTGAGTCATTTCTGTATCATCAACAGAAGTAAAATTAAGCGTAATGAAGCAGAATCATGAACATAAAATTTAGCAAAAGCTATAAAGAACGAGGAACTGCTCTTAGACATACTGCAATATTAGAATGTAAAATACCCTTATTATAGCACAGGTAACAGAGTCAGATGAAACTGTAAGTATAGAATTGGTTGGAAATAATTAAAAGACTGAATGCTTGTTTACAATTGAGAATCCAAAGAAGTAAGAGTCCCATACATTTGAGATTATAATTTTTAAAATAGTAAAATTATAAAAAAAGCAATTAGAAATTAATGAATTAGAGGAAAAGATGGAAAAATAAGGTTCTTACTAACAAAAATTTCTAATGGAAAGAAAGCTATGAACAAAATTTCCTCTAAACAAAGTATTTGGAAGTATACAAACAAAATTAATCCAAAGCAGGTTTAACATGAAGAAAACTAGAAACTTTCAACTCATCTTTGTAAAGTTGGTCACAGATTGATCACAGTCTTTAAAGATGAAGAAAAATTAGAATGATCAAACAGCAGCTGGAAATCAAACGGTATTCTAATTTCCAGTTTCAATATCTGTTTGTAAAACACTAGTAAATTTTAGAGAAAAGGACAAAACATAATTATTAGCTCTTTGTACTGTATAAAAGCTAAAATAATTCATTTGGGAAATAACCTATTCACATGTCAGCATGATCACATTCATTGCTCCAAGGATAGGATTAAAAAAAATTAAAAAAAAATATATTCTTATCAATTCATAAAGTTGAAAAATACTACCCTATTTGGTGATAATGTCACTAATCCTGACCTTATTTTTCCCCACAAATGACAGGCTAAAAACCCCAAGCATTTTAAAGATTCTGTAGCATTTGAAAACTAATGGACTACAACTTATCTTGAACTGTGTTGATTTAGAATCAAGGCAATATAATGTTGTATTAGTTAAGCAAATATAAGGGATAAAATTACAGAAATCTAGCTTCTTCAGATTCTATAAACCATTGCTAAACAGTAGCTGAGTAGAGTGTGCCTGGGTGGCACTGCACTAAAGACTGAGACTGGTTATATTTTACATATGCCAAGAAATGGAAAGAGAGTATTAAAGAGAAACTGGCTACCAAAATGATTCCATCTGGTGCCTATAAGGCACAACTCAAAAATGGATGTGCTAGACCTCAGATCAAAAAGACTAAGCAAGATAAAGAACGAAAAATGGTGGAGGAAATGAAATCTAACTCATTAACAGAAGACTTTCAGTGCTCGTTTGTCATGATGTGTTGAGGGATATTACTACTTTAGAAGGAACAGGATGCTCAACAGGTTGGGCTGAGACGCCCAGTTCCAAATGCCTGGCATTCTGGAGCAATGCCATGAAAATATGGTGTGTTTTTTTTTTTTTTTTTTTCTTGGAACAATTATCAGGCTTGTCCTAGAGCAGTGAGTTTATTAAAGGGTCATGCCTAAGTGTGTGATTGCAACTGAGATTTTGCAAGGATGCATGGGCAGTAATTCCAAAATGAGTAACATTACCAAAGAAATAAGGGTAGCTGCTCTTTCTCCTGGAGAGTATCGGGACTAAGTAAGGAATGCAGCTGGGCTTCAGCAACAAATCCCATTCACTGGATCAGGTGATGCAATTGGGTTTCAGTAAAATCCTGACTTCTAATTTCAGACCACAGGATATCTACTAAGATATTTTCATCTTCTGTCATCTGTGCTGCTACTAGAACAAGTCTGGCAAAGTCAAGAATGTAATTTATCTTTCATGACTCTGAGACTAACATGCTTATAATGACCTTATTCTTGTACTAACAAAAATAGAGTGGCATATGATACTGGGAATAATGAAGGTTATGGTAAAAGATGCTGACATTATTTCACAAAAGGGGAACAAGAGACAATGATGTAAGTACCAGCTTTTCATTTTTGAAATTAGATTCAAACTCTAAGGTGAAAAGGACCTCACACTAATTTCCAACTTTCTTATCATAAAAACACTACTCAGTTGGCATGATTTTTTTTTGTTGACAAACCCAGGACTGACTAAAAAGGATAGCACAGCTAGCATTGAGAAGTACTGGCAGGATTCAGGGAGCCTTCCTGCAACTGGCTTGAGACTGTGCTTTTCTTCATTTTAATATCACAAAATCTAGTGTGCTCTTCTAACCTAAAGGAAATACCTTATAACTTTGTATTAGCATAATCCAAATGAATAAAACTGAAAATATGCCAATCTACTATTAATAACTGCCAGACTTTGATAATAACCATTGGTAATAGTTTTCCCAGATTGTTTTGGGAAGGAGACAGCATGTCACCAGACTTCTAGGTAAAGCTAGTTTACAAGCTAAGCTAAATGGGAGGCTTGTTCGTGGAAGCAATATATAATACATATCATTACAAAAGCTTCATGTTTGGCAGAACAACCACTTTCCCCCTTGATCCTTCATTCTGGGATCTGTAAGACCTCACAATTTTCAGATAGCAATGGCACAAGATCAAGGTTATTACTATTTTTTTAAGATAGCACTTTTTAACAAAAGAAGAGAAGCAGAGAAACAGCCAGGCAGCAGTTGCACATGTGGCATTCATGTTTTGTAATAATTTCAGTCTGAATCCTGCCAATAACACTTCATCTCAAGCCACTTGCTGGGACACTGAGCACATCCATCCTCTCCTGTAGGCTTTATTTCTACCCAACAAAGAGACTATGCTTGGCTCCAGAGACTGTTAGTCTCTGGAGTTTCATGGGCACAAAAACAACTCAAAATCTACTATGAATAATGAATAGAAAAAAAACCCTTTAGCAGTTAGTAGCAGGCACAGCATCATTGAGGACCACTCCATTAGTAGAGCGCTGCCTTGTAAAAATAATCCTTGGCAGAAAAAGGCACATTTGAGAAAGGCTAATTTCTAGAAAGATTTCATGGTTTTCCATAGTTTACTCCAATATTTTTTTTATTAATCTCCTATCTTTCTAAAGCACTGACCATACTCTCAGGTACTGCATCTTACAAAATTCCATATGTTGTCTATCAGCAGCTTTGGTAGTACATTAATTATTGGCATTAAACATTTATAAAATGCAACATATTACTGCTGAACAGGAGAAGACACTGCTTCAGATAAAAAGAGCAGCCGTTCTTAAAAAAGCCAGCATATATCAAGAAATAACAGATTTGTAAAAATTATTTTATGGCAAAGTGCAGTTACTATGAATAAAAGTATGAAAAATAAAATCTTTTGGAAGGCAAATATATATTTTACTTTACATTTTGTATAGAGACCATGCCTAATACTGCTGCGACTAGCACTGCTGAAATACTATTGCCGGAGCTGCAAGGCGTTTTGAGACATTTACATGTACACAGACCATTCAGATGTTCTATCTTACGCTGAGCACATCAGATTTCCTTTTTTCTACTGAGGTTATGTGTAATTTGAGTGTTGTTTTTAGTCTGTCTTAAATACAGGCATCTGAATTCTTACTGTACATAGGGAACAGCATGGGACATGATACCCCTCTGAATGCTCACACAGTGCAGGCAGGGAGAGAAGAAGCCTCTGTCAAAGCAGACTGTAAAAGCCCATGAAGTCCCTGAGTAGAGTCACCTGACACCTGTGCCTCCACCCACACCCTCTGCCCATGGGCCCAGGGCCTCCATTTAAACTCAGGCCTGTGTCTTTCCTCCTTGTCCAAGCTGTGTTGTAGACAGGGATGTAATGGACCCAACTGACCCTCACCGGCCCTGATCCCGAGCTGGAGATCGATTTCCTGGCGTGACCTTGGAGCTGCCTTGTCACCACACACACACCTGATGGCGTGGGGGCCAGCTGCCCAGCTTGGTTCTGTGCTGCTTGCCCGCTCCGGTGCTGTGGAGCTGGGCCCTGGCCGGCGAGGCACCAGCCCCGCCACCTGCGTGAACGTGCTCTGCTGCAGGAGCAGCAGCCCTTGCTCCTCCCTGGCAGCCTCTGTTGCAGTCATGTCTTAAACACACCTCTGAGGACATAGAAAATGGACAAAGAAGCCCTGTTTTTCAATTGGAGTGCTTAAAAAACCCGAAGCTTCAGCAGTCTGGGGGTTCTATGTTCTCTAGCAGCCACCACGTACAACCTGCTCCTCTAATAAGCGTAATGAGCTAGAGCACCTGGTTGATCTTCCTAGAGACAGAAATTTCATTTGGCTGATGTGACACTTTAATATAAATTTTAAAGAAAGATTTTTTTCATTCCGAAGAACAGCTTAGAGAAGGCAACTTCAATTTTAACAAAAGCTTGTCTTCAGTTTAATTACATTTAAACTTTCACTATATTCCCAGGAAGAATACCTGGAAGAAAAACACCTTAAAAGGAGGAGGTGGGTTATGCATGTCAGGTTATAGGTATATCTACAGAACACATGATGTGCACTAAATTAGAGTGAGGCTGTACTTTAAGACATTAAAATCCCCATCACTTCAGGACTTAATATTGCACTTTTGCTTATACTCAACATTTTGAACTACTGCAGCAACAGATATCCTAATTATGGCACTCAGTACAATTTGGATGTAAAGGACTAAGATAACTTCCTGCACTGCAGAACAGAAAAGGTTACATACTTTTAAAGATTTATTCTCAGGTCTACAAACAACGTATTGTCAGCATACACTTCATCAATATGCATATCCTTTTACAGAGGAAATCCTGGCAAGTATATTTTGACATCACTCTTGCTGAAGGATTACTCAGTCAAAAACCTGATTTTTTTTGCTTGTGATAAAATGCACTATGCTCAATATAATAAAGGACCATTATTTTTTCTTTTCCAAGATGCTTTGAACTGCAGATTAAAATTTACATGTCATTACAGCATTTGCCATGTTATATGTAAAAAACCAAACCAGTGTTACCTCTATTGGAAAGTGGATTTTTCATTTTAGGGTTGTACACTTCTTAAGGCACTCTTAAAAGCCAACCCTTTTTCTTTTAAAATAACTTTAGTGACATTGTTGACAGATTATAGGTACGTTTCAAACACTGAAAGTGCACATTTCTTAAATGCAAGTACAATGCACTTGAGTCCCAGTTACAGTATGTTTACTCCTAGATTTTAAGTTTCCTCCCATGCCTTTCATTATTCAAGTTATTGAGTATTTTGAAGTGATCTGTTCTAACAATAAACAGGCATTATACTTCTAGTCCAGGGCAAAACTTGTGAAGAGAACTTATAATAAAACAAGATCATCTATGAATGAAGATATTAATGAGTAATGTACATCAACTCCAGAGTCACTCAGCCAAACTACTGTGAAGAACAGGTTGTTTTGGGTATTTATATTATGATGTTTAGTCAGTGCCTTTGACATGCAAAACAGGAAATTAATATGACATGCATACATACAGTATTAGCATACAACTCATGAAGACTGGGCTTCTTAGTGGTAGACAGTGAGCTTTCTTCTTTTGCAGGTGTAATCACTAAGAGGTATTCTTACTTTGTTTTTGTAAGAAATTAGAAGTTGCAGTTAAGGATGAGGATTACATAAACTGCAATACATTAGCCCTGTTTTAAACTGACATAAGCCACACAGTGGCTTAAACTGCATGATCCATATATAAGGAAGAAAACATACATAGCTAATCCTATCTGTAAGTACTGAACTTGATTCCTCTATTTAGAATTTCTGAGTCAAGTACACATACTTGATAGGAATGTGATCTAACTGTTTCACTGCTAAACATGAAACAGTTGTTATTAGGAGCAAATTAGCAAGAGACCTTTGGATAATTCTACCACTCAAATCAAAGTCTCAATCAATTAGCCATCTTAATAAGTAACAGTTCCCTGAAAAGAGACAGGAAAAGGAGACTACACAAATATGCAAAAAAACCTGTAAGATGAAAAATTTAACAATTTCCTAAAGGTCATGACGGAAACCAGGATCTGTATTAGATTAAAGGTTTGATTTTTCTTCTCTTTTGTCTTTATTCAGGCATATTAAAACCAAAATGAAAGCATGTAAACATAAAATGATTTTTTCTTTGTGGTCACAGGCCACATCTGTAAAGAATTCAGTTCAGTTGCATGTAATGAGAGTCTTGAGGGCAGCTTAGAGTAAACAGTTTTATTAGGAATAATCACTAGGTAACCAGAGGCTTTTGGCTTTTTGTGGACCTTCCCTTTAGCTGTCTTGACTACGTCATGGAAGTGAGAATGGATGCCCTGTACAGAGATGGTTAACTTCTTTGTGGCATTAGTGCTTCCCTAAGGAAAGAATGGATATTACTCTATTGGCTATAAGCACATGATGCAGTTGATCTGTCTGTCCCCCGCTTTTATTTCTCCTAATTTTTTCCAACTATATATTAATGTATTTTGCTGTAGGTCTTGAATTCAACCCAACTGACAAGTTGATAATGGAGCAGACTAACTATATATTCCATTGCTCTAGACCACATCAGTATTCTAAGTGAGCCTTTTGGTTGATATGATACTATATGCACATTTGTTTG
>NW_008618690.1:0-16807 GCF_000691845.1 Merops nubicus | reverse complement strand
TTTTCTAGAATGAATAACTTGAAATAACACACCAACCTGTAAAAAAAAAAAAAATAGAGATAGGGAAAAAATATGCCTTGCCATCATGCAACACTGATGGAATTGATGGTACAACATGGTTGTTCATATGATTTGGAATTGATTCCACTGGAAGCTCCATCATATGCAGAGGAGAAACAACCCTTAGTCCGGTGTTCCTTTATTGCGTTGCTGCTGAACAATGTATTTTACACTTGCACTTAAAAAATTTACATTTAAAATACTGACTTAGCTAGCAAAAAGTGTTCAGCATAGAGAGGCTACTTTTCAGCAAAGAAGAGCTTTGAAAGCACAGACTAAAGGAGGAAATCATGTCATAAATCACTGCACATATGGTTTCTGGCACTAGCAATATATAGGGAATTAACTCATGTGATAACCTAATTCTGCTTCAGTTAAAGAAAACAGGAAGCTTCTACTGTCTAACACAGAAACAGAACTGGACTCTTAACGTGCTGAGGAATTGATAACTCTATGCTCTACAAATTAAAACGCTGCACCCATTTCTTCTTAGCTGATCATAATTCACACTTTAACACTGTCAATAAATAAATCAAAATATTTTTAACAAAATAGTCTCTCTGACTTCAACTGGTCTTTCTTTTGAATATATAATTGCTTACCCTTATTTATCACACAAATGCCCAGTCTTTGGTCATAACAGTTTTTCTGCAACATGTAGGATATTATCCATTTTGTATGTTCCATTCACAATACAGTATAAACAAGATATATCAAAATATTTTAAAGTTTTAGTTTAACATACCTTTATTATAGCTTGTTTAAATCTATAAAGAGCTACTTACTAAAAAGTTTTGAACAGATTCTCTGAAAAGAAATTAAATTTATGGTGTTTAGTATTACACATTATACAGTTACTTTATTTTTTGCTCACTTAATCATGCTGTGAAAAATTCATGAATATTAGCTATTAAACGATATGCAAAATTTTCATTACCATTTTATTGAAAACTTGACATCTTAAAATACCATACATACCATTAGTATTCTAGTGCATTGTCACCTTATTGAAAAATGCTGCTAAAAAACAATACCACCATTCAGAGAAAAAAAAATTGTCCGCCCAAGGCTATTAACTATAGTTCTACACATACATTAGTGACAAATAAGTGAAGCAGCCAACGCTCACAAAAGATGTCACTAAAATGCTAGGAAACAACTGTAACCATAGAAACCATCTCACACTGCAATCTGAACATCTTTTGTCAGTGTTTGACTAGAAATGAGATGCTTAAAATCATTAGGCTATCAAAAAATCTGAAGTCTCCTCATTGAAATTTACATATTTAAATATTTTGAAACCTGCAAAAACTTCAACATGATACTTTCATAAAATATTGTTTCAGCTCCTAGCCCTCAACTATCACTTCAGATATAATAACAAGGATTATATAGATGATTACTCCTTCCCTCAAAGTCTCCCCCACCAGACCTTATCTTTAGTATACGTGCACTAGGAGAAGAATGCTAGGCTTTTAAGAAAAACATACCATGGAAAACTGGGGTAAGAAGTGAGGACAATGTGCCAAACTCTCCTTAATCCAAAATATTCTCAAATATAGCATTCATTATCTCTATTTACTGCTTTGGGATTACAAAAAAAAAAAAAAAGTATCTTAATAAGCACCATCCACCCTAATTACAGGATTAATGATATTATATAACCTTCATGACATTAGGTGCAAAATTAATGTCTCAACTGACTTCAAAAAGTTTGAGAAGTTTTGAAGTTTAAGTATCTCTTCATGGGGCTGATGGCTTATTATTAATAGCACCTAGTGAAAGTGTACTACACAACTTCTAGCTTATAGAATAACAGGACTTTCCAACCTTTTCTGTACAATGACCAATTCTGTTCTGTAGGGTGGAGGAATATGTAGGAAGACAGCCTTAGTTCTTTTTGCAGTAGGACACTGTATTACAGTAAGTGTGTGTTAATCAGAGAATCTACTGTAGAAGGGCAAATCAAGGACATAAATTTTGATTAAACCTTTAATACAACAATTTTCTTTTGTACAAAGGACACCCAACAACAGATGTGGTGTTGTTTCCAGGAAAGACTTGCTGATATTTAAATAAACATTTCCAAATCTGTATGTGCTCTAATTTACCACTAATGAACTATGAAATTTTAGAGATACAGATCAAAGACATTTTTTAATGTAAAAGCAAAGGACTGAATTGACCTATACTATTTCCTTGTGTTTATCTTTTCCACAGGTCCTGAACTTTCAGGCTTGTATGGATAGTTCTACTTATCCAAGGCTCTGTTATGCAATAGATTGTTCAATTTCTCAATTTAATTTTTCATGGTTAAGCAAAACTCATTGGTCTTATAAACAACAGATTGCTGAGAATCAAAGGCTCTGCGCTTGTCCTTTAAAATATTGTTTGCCAATGCATTGTGACTTAACACTTGTAAGAGAATGCTGAGAATTTCAAATGCCTCCTCTTCCCACCACCCCCATCCTCTGGTGATGGAAAAGGTCAGATTTCAAGATCATCAATCTGATGGTTTCACAAATAGTACAAGATACATTAGAACTGGTAAGAATGTCTTTCCTATGACTGGCAAAAAAGCTATTATAATTTGCAAACTTGGAACCTGTTATTTTTATCAAAGAATTAGAATGGAAGTGGAAAAAAAAATGCAAAAGAGGAAAAAATGAAGAGATGTCACACACATCATTAAAAAATGTTTTTATTATGTATGTTTTATCAATGAGCCTCACAGAACTAAACGCAAAAGAACTGATACTTTTTAAATACCATCAAACTCATTCTGTAATAAGTAATCAAATGGTTTAATACAGACTTCATTAAGGTTTTGTCTACATAGAGATTGTGTTGCAAAAGTTAAAAGAAATCACAGGAACAGAAAATGGAAGACTGTAACACTATAGTTTCTGTGAGTATAACAAACATAAGTACAAAGGTTAAAAAATAATTTTTATTAACGTTCTCTGAAAATGAATGGCTCACAATATTTGAAAGATAACAAAGCAAAACTTTTCAAGTAATGGCATGAACTATTCTATGCAAGTATTCCATAATTTTTGTTTAA
Organism: Merops nubicus; assembly: GCF_000691845.1. NCBI lineage: Eukaryota > Metazoa > Chordata > Aves > Coraciiformes > Meropidae > Merops > Merops nubicus. The sequence goes on along the minus strand of NW_008618690.1, from coordinate 13,683 downwards.
AGTCATAATGAGTTTTAATTTGAGTTCAGCTTTGTCCAACATCATACCCCCATGTACATTTAAAGGTGTTAATACTACTTTATTGCCCATAGTTCATTGTCTTCCTAAGACACAAAGCTGGTTTAAGATTAAACTTTTAGATAAGGCAAAGAAATAGAAAAAAAAATATGAACTGGGATCACAGCTTTTCTTATACTTTGCTGCTCTAATAGTTTTTATTGTGTTCAGCATTCTGATGGTGAAATAGCAAGTATCTCAGTTTCACCAAATTACTTAGACAAAATTGCTCCTGTGTTGCCTAACATATTCACTGAACATATTTTTCTACTTCATATGTTTTACAGAAAGATTATAAATGTAGTTTTCTGCTGACCACGTCCCAATATAGAATGATATTATCATTAACAGACAGACCAGCAGCCAAACTCCTCCATCTGCTACCACATCACACACCAGAGATCCAAAGTGCCAGACAGCCAGAGGGAGGAACATGTCAATGCACTCACCCACCAGAGGGGACATGAAGAAGGGAGCAAGCCAGGTAAGGAGCCAAGCCTTGGGAGATGGTAGCAGCCAGGCCATGAGCCCAGTTATAGAGGAAGGACTCAGAGACAGCTTCATGTTCCAGCCCTGCCATTCTGGGAACTCCACTTGCCACAAAGAGTAAGGGAGCCCCTTTCAATAACCAGAATCCCCACACAACACACACTATGTAACCAAACCAATCTATCCTACTGCAAGAAGTCAGCTCTTATAGAGGTGGCTTCTTGCCCCACCTCCAAGTTAATGTGGAAGGTGGGGGCACCTGGTGGTGATCTCCTAATCAGTTCCCACCCAAGGCTGGTCAGACCCTGGGTGCAATCCAAACAGGAGGGTCTTTCTTGCTTGGTTGTGGCCATCACCCATATGTGAACTGTCATATGGAAACTATATGTTGGTTTAAATCCCAGTACTTCATGTAGGAACCATTTTCCTTGTCCTCACTTGCTAGTCTTGTTTAGGATTTTCAATACATAAATATATAGCACATACTGCAGTAAAATAACATGTATCATTATATAAATGTATATATTATAAAGAGATAGTTAACAGCTTATGCAATGTTGACAAAAACATGACAAATTCCCACCTTCTCAATTCTTAGCATTATAGGCATACTAACATACTCCAAAGTGGAATTTAGCTAGCTCTACACCAACTGCTGATGACAGAATCTACATTAATTCTGCTATTTTGAGCTAATTCAACAGCTTTCCTTTCCTGAAAACAGTTGATATGAAATTATGGAAGAGCAAGTATGTTCCAACAACAGAAAAGGATTTTAGTCTCATTCACATACACATGCTTTTGCTTGAAGTTGTATCTGATAGGTATCCCAGGGAAAATAAAAATATATAAAAACAACCTTTACGTTTATCAGTACTTTCCTACAGATAACTGTGAGGTATTTATTGATTATATCACTTTTACTGAGCAACACAATTTTCAGAACTGAAACTGACATGTAAAATAAGTTGAGCTTCTTGCATTTCTGACCTTCTTTGAGTCATGCCTTGTCATCTATACTAATATTTTTCATCAACCTGAATTCCACATTCAGTAATTTCTCTCAAGAAGGAGATAATAGGTTGAATAATTTTTGTTTGTAGTTTTTTTGTTTCTTTGTTTGTTTGTTTGTTTTTAATTTCTGTGCATCAGCACCCAAGTATTTTTCAATGAGTATTTAGTATAAGGTTGTACATAATCCTCAGTGTCTTTATGCTCCTACAACTTCCTTTGACAACTGCAGAGCGTACCAGTATAGCATCCTCTCACAGTTTTGAATCACTACACATTTTTTGCCTAGCAATATAGTAGCATACACCTTTGCTGACATGTTAAGTGCATTGGTTTTCTATTTTTTTTTCCTGTACAGTATAATAATTTATTTGTTATGTTACTCAGTAATTGGTCTTGACTTGGCTATGTTATGCCACTGCTTTTCTCTCTGTTCTTTCTGCTAGCAGAAACTAGGATCAGCTGAGCAAATTAGTGTAAACCTGAAATGGCTCAATGAGGTGAAGTGCTGGGATTAAACCCCCAGCCCTGAATGAGATTTGGCATATGGATGATACCCACGAGCAGGACCCTCCTGATTGGCTTTCACCCAGGGTTTGGCCAGACTAGGGTGGGAACTGATTAGGAGATCACCACCAGGTGCCTCCACCTTCCACATTAACTTGGAGGTGGGGCAAGAAGCCACCTCTATAAGAGCTGAGACTGCTTGCAATACATATGGGCTTCTGGCTATTGAAAGGGCTCTCCAACTCTTCATAGCACATGGACCTCCCAGAACAGTGGAGCAAGATGACTGGGCTAATCACCTGGGTCCTTCTATCTATCACAGTATTGTTCCAGAGTCAGCTGGCTCCCTTCTGCACACCCTATGCTATGAGTGAATATACTGATTTATTTCTCCCTCTGGTGGTCTGGCATGTAGGATCATTGGCCTATGATTTAAGAGCAGAGGGACAACTTTGGCTGCTAGTTTGCCTGTTGATGATAATATCCTTCTTAGGCAAATTGTCAGCAGAAGATGAGGATAAGTTGGATCTTTCCTAAATACAAAAATCTAATCCACAAAAGAATTAAGTAAATTCACAGATAAAGGTCCATAAACAATTACTAATGAAACCCAGGCAAGGATGTACCCTCTAGCATGGCCTAAAACAACTATGGGTGTTAAGAAGCAGGAAGGGGATGAACTGCTGGCTCCTTTGCTTTCAGTAAATAGCCTCTATTGCTGTCATTGGAGACAGAATACTGCTCTGGATGGCCAGACTCACTAGTCCAACTCCAGCAGGGTATGTCTTGGTTGTGTATCTTAACAAATGGGATGCCTCCTTTCTTAGCTGATAAGGCCCACTTGAAGGTCCATTTATTTATTCAAGTGTGACTAAGAAAGATTGAACATTAGCAATAATGCCATAGGCTCATATTTGATTCAGTTATGTGTTTGTAATGCGTTATTTACTTTGTTTATATGGTTTAAATTATTGAATGTTCAAGTATAGTTCAGCTATTTCAGCAAGTAGATCAATGGCATTGTCTTATAGTGGTAAATTCTCTATACCCATAACTTTCAAACAATATGTAGATTTATATTCATATAAGTACTTCATTTTCAAAAAATTTCGATCAAAATCTAACAAGCTTCTCAATAAAATTTTTGTTAGTGTACCTAGAATTTTAATATAAATTAGTATTACTCAGAGGCCACTTTCTTAAATTTCTTGGGTTTTTTTGTAGCTTTGATTTGGAAAAAAAAATGTTGTACTATCTCAATGTTTTTATGTTCATTTCAGTAAATTGATATTTCCTTCCATATGAATTACATAATGAAATGTTTTACATAAAGACTAATGCCGTCTTGAGAGTTAGGCTATGTATACAGCAGCATTTTAGATCTTTTGTGTATATTCATAACCGTTGTTTTGAAGTTCAGATTTCTTGTATGCTCTTGTACTACCAAATGACAACATTATCATAATTCTGACAACTACACTGACTTGAAGTAATCTTTTGCAATCTTTGTTGGTGAACATGTCTTCATCTTCACAGTCATGAGCCACGCTTGTAGACACAGTTGTTACAACACCAGCAGAACCCCTGTACCCCTCTTTGACTGATAGAAAACTTGTAGGAATGCTTTCTGATGTACAATAAAGGTTGCTGCAATTCCTCCACATGTCAATCTCCATAATTACTGTTTCTGTTGTGGCCTGTTCTATCATGGTCACACTTCCCAAATTTTTTTTTCTTCATTAGGATAGAATGTCGTTATCCAGACATGAAACGTTTCAGACATGTACTGTTATCCCCAAAGCAGGGAGAGAAGACTTCAGGTAAATCCTAATCCTGTTGAGATTATTATAAAAATGCCACATTTATCTACACCAGATTTACATCTGGCCATATCAAACAGTGTGGTGTCTGTATTTCTTGTATTTTGGCAAGTAGACTCCTGGTATTAGTGTCATTAACTGTATTTCCACTGCTTTGCTTTGGTCTCCATAAATAAATGCTTAAGATGGTAAAAAAAGTACACTATCTCTAAAAACTCTGAAAGTACACATATGACTAAGATATAAACTGGCTTTGTAATAATTTACTTGCTACATTCATTTAGAATTTTATCATCAGTCTAATTTATTATGCAAAATGTTTTGTTAATCAATATGAAACCCCCAACAAAACCCAGGAAAAATCAATTATTTTATTCCCACAGTTAGTAAGTGATGCTCCTTTTCATGCAGAATGTTACTGTCAAGTCAACTCTGAAGATACATAGGGCTTTGATTTTGCATCCATATATGGAAAGTTCTACACCTAAATGAAGCATTATCATTAGACATAGTTCAGCATAATGGCTTTGCCAAGACAAAACTGGTCTTTAGAAAATGAAAACCAACAGAAGTGAAAACACACTCTCTCCTGAACTTCGGTAACACATGACGCACTAACGCAGCTAAAGACTTATATCATTCACATAGCTAGACTTTACTTTGTGTAGAAATAACATATATTGCAAGTAAACAAACTCCACATAGTGCATGCAACTAGCAAATTACCATTTTTCCAAAGCAGTTCTTGAAACACATATCAGCCACAAATTGCAGAAAGGAGACTGATTGTAGATATGAAGTATGGAGCTTGGCTATGCCAAATATCCAGATTTTATGCCTTCTCATATTTCATTTTTTTTATTGTTGACACCCAACTTCCCACAGCTGAATTATGCAAATACCAAAATCATACTCTTACTCTTCTTTTACAAAATAGATCTAGTAATTATTGTGACGGAAAATGTAAGATATACAAATTTTTTTCCAGCTTTTAGATACAACCACTAAAGCAGTAACTCCACTAACATGAAAGTTAAAAAACACCCCTCCCATATCCCCACCCCCCCAATAAATCCAAAAGAAATCCCATGTTTAATGATTTCCTGTAACCAAAGGTGTATCCTGATTATCTTAATAGAGATTATTTCTGTTTTGAAATCCAAAGTGTTTTCAATATCCATTATTTATGCCTTCAGGCTATCAAAAAACTTTACACTGAACATTTGTACTCCTTGTGAATAAGTGCTAATGCTAAACAAGTTAAAATAATACTTCATTATTAAAAATCATTTGTCAAGACAGTTATATCAGCAGAATTGTGATATTCATGCTTATAAAGAGCCTGAACTTTCACAGTGGATCATCAGGCTGCCTGCCAGGTCATCTGAGTTGCTAGCACCAGTAGAATCAAAGTAGAGCACATAAAGATGACATTCCACAGCTCAGGATTGCAATGTATTTCTTACACACAGAAAATATTCCTCATTTTATTATTAATGACCTAGGACTGCCTTCTGATACTGAAATTACATTCAGCATACTGGCGGGTAGACAAAGATATTTTATAGCATTTATAAATATTAATCTTGTTATGTCAGTCTCAGCCGTTGTTTATTTTCAAGCTCACAATAATGGATTCAAAGCTTGACTACAAACATAATACCCCTGTTTTTCAGGGTTTTTTGCTTATCTCAGTTTTTCACTGAAAATTATTTTCATTGTTTTGTGTTTGATCACATACAATGAGATCAAAAGATTTGATCTGGAATGAGTTTGTTTTTGCAGCAGTAGATTGCAATCTCCTACAAACATCATTAAGAGCAACCTGTTCCACGTTAGATATCAATATGCATTCACTTCTATAGTAAACCAGGAGCAGCCCTACCTATAATCTCTTACATAAGCAATGGCTATATCTTTACTAACTAAATAAACCACTCAGGGCTTGAGTTCTGGCACTCCCATGTGATAATCCACATCATTTAACTCTTAACTCTGTGGGTATTAGCCACGCTCGCCTCTTGCCCCTAAAGATGGTTGAGAATCACTACCATCAGATATGGTCAAACTGAACCATACCTGCAAGAACAGATGCATTTCTAACTGGACCTTTCTAATCTTTCATACAGATACTTCATCCAGAACATAGGAAATAATGTGTTGCTAGGCTTCTTCCCTCAAACTTGATCTGCGAGTTTCCAGTACTGAATGCTATGCGTCTACAGATAAGGTACTATAACGTAGCAATTTTCTCTGCCATTATTTTATGTGTAAACAGGCTGACCAACTCAGAGTCCCTTTCCTCTCATTTCTGATCCCCGCCAAAGGCCCAAGAGCAGTTTTTCTATTGGAGTACGCCAACCTTTGAGCCAACCTTTGAGGCTGCCAGCAGTCTTAGGAAAGTAGCAATTCCTTTCTCTCATGTGTAACACAGTCCCAAAACATTGGAGTTAATAGCTTTGTGAAAGTTCTGGAAAAGGGAGGGAAGAACAGAGGACAGAAGGAAAATGGTATTATTCCCTGAGACTGTAATATTTTCCAGATCTATTATTTCCATTGTCCCATAGATCTTAGGGCCAGGTTTATACTCAAATAACCCTTCTCACTGGCAGGGGTATGGTCCTTCATTTTCTCTTGAGCCTTACAGTCATAAATACATAAACCAGAGTGGTTTATAAAATAAAGATCAAAGTCTTTTAAATTTGAGTCTGTCACTGACTTTAGTGATTTATGCATTATTGCTTAAACCACTTCATGCACTGATCTCCTTCAAAGCTTCTCATTTAGTGACGTACAGCTGCTTCCTCCTATGAACCATTGTCTCTTTTTTTATATTAAGAATCATTCCATAGAAGGTAGATCAGTGTTGAAATTGTCTCCTGAACAGGGAGAGCTAAAATTAGATTCACAATTTCTCATACATTTTGTGAAGGCTGTAATGAGTGACCTGCTAGGAAAAAAAAAGTTCTTTTCTGCTGTCTTTGGTGTGGTGTGCTCTAAGTACCTAAAAAAATGGCCCTGTATCTCAAAACAGAAAAAAATGCCTGAACTGATTAATCTATTTGCAAAGGTTTAGCGGTTACACTGATTGAAGACCTCAAGATTTAAGTGACTTGTGCGTGTTTGGCAGAATTAATGAAATGATTATTCAAAGATGATGAAACAATAAGGGTTATATCTGAAGTTTTCAACAGTCTTTAAATGTTTGACCTGCTGTTTAAATATATTTTAGGAATCTCATCATAAGTTTTTTTACTATAAGCATAATTCAAAGGACCTCATGGCTGGATGGCAGGAAGTTCTCAGAGTGGCATTTTCAAAACCAGTAAGACATGACAAAGAGAGCACTGCAAACATAGTTTCAGAGTCTGAGAGAGACCTTCAAATTGCACCACAAAGTGTTTTTAGAATATGCTTGAATTCACCGTTTTGTTATCGCTGTTCTGAATCTGACCCTCCTGCCATTAGTCTAAAAAACAGTTTCTCAAAGTGAAATCTGTTTCCATCATTAGGGGATAGATTGTTCTAAGAAGCTGGATTAGAGCAGCATCAGCATGAATTTCAAAAACTTGCATGGAGCTATAAATATAATGTGCAATATTTTGCAATATCTAATGTGTTTTGGTCTAATGTTGAACATGCCCCATTGTTAAAACCAGCTGTGTTCTTTCACTTTTCGTTTCTATAAAGCTATGATAAAGGCTGTCAAAGCAAACCCTGCAGCACCAGCCTTTCTTGATAAAAGTTCTGTGTACACAGTACATAGTAATCTCAAGATGGAACTTTGTTTCAAACCAGAACAAAATCCTCAGCTAATTATAAGTGAACTATATTAAGCACAAAAGGCAATTTCAATTTATACTGAACAAAGTTGCATTTCACTCTTTCTTTTCAAAATGCTTTTGTCATGGTTTCTGAAACTAATTGAAAATTCATTTTGCTTAATTTTCTAAGGTTATTTCTTTTATTGCTTTTAAGTAGGCTGTGTAATAGTGTAACATCTAAATCCCCCTTAAAGAAGATTAGTGGGGCTTTTTTTTTTTTTTGGTGTTAATTTGTATTTAAAGCTTTAGAATAAGAAATGAATCATTCTTTTCATTCCTTACACCACATTAGTGCAGCAATCACTAAAATAAGGCTCTTATTATGAACACACTCAAAGCACTTGAAGGAAAATTGCCAACAGAAGTACTATGTAAAAATAGGTCTGCTGTTTAAACAGAACAGGATTAAAAATAAAATTGTAGTTTACAGGTGACCAGTTAAAGGGGAAAAAATCCACACCTTATTTGTTTTGACTTTTCTGTATGTAAAGAAAACCAGAGGAAATTTTTTTTTTTCTCTTTTTATTCTCCTACCTATTTTTTCAGATATATTTTTTGGAAAAAAACCCCTGTCGAATTGTCTGTTTTCCTTTTCCTGAAAGCTTTATGACTAGTGGATGAGTCCCTCCTCCCTTTTTAGTTAATTACAGGATTGGGCTGGACTCAGGTAAAGACACAAAGTTTAAAATGTCTTAGATATGTTACCTTGTCTATACCTCCTTGAGAACCTTTTTGTGGCTATTTTTTTTTTTTTTTTGCCTCAAAGAAGTCAACAGTAAAGTTTATGAGACAGAATTCAGCCCAGATTTATGGCTGGTAGGAGTCATCTTGTCAACAAGAAGATGGGTATTAAGGTATGTAACTAAATGGTGCTTAGATGACTCAACACAGCACCTGTGATAGGAGCAGGACCTGACCAGGGAGCCTGGGAGTGAGTCTGATGGTATGCTGAAAAATCTATTTAAGTGTTTATAGAACCTGCAGGCTGGTATATGGCTTCTTTATGGGATTTGCCAGTCATCCAGCATTGCATGATGGGGCACCAACCCAAGATGTGAGCAGAGTTTTCTACCAGTCTCCTGAAACTAGGACTGAGTTCTTTACATTTTCTGGTTTGTTTGCTGCGGGTAGGAGCAGCTGTAATTCAGCAGCAACCTTTCTGCAACCCAGGTACTGGTGACAATGTTGATGACCAATTCAAAGTTCTAGGCATTTCCTCTTGGATCAGAGGAAAATTGGGGAAGCAATGTTTTGAACCCAAGTTAGGAAAAAACCCCAAAAAGACTGGAGAAGCAAAGGAAGTTTATTTTAAATGCATCACATCATCACTGCAGCTTCATCTTCCTACCCTGGGGTCTGTAATGGTTCTAAAAAAATAGATCTACTGTCAGTGAAGATATGCTGAACAGAATTCAGAGAGGCTGGCAGAAGTGACTCAGAGCCAGCTCAAGACTTCTCAGTAATGTTAACTGATTTTAGTTCCCTAATGCTAAAGATAAAACTCTACGTCTGAGGCTATGAGATACGATAAGAGACAGAGAGCAGTGATTTATCTTTCTGCTATTAAAAGTGTAGAAGAGAAGTTTGGTTTTGATGATTATTTCAGCTGCAGGAGCTGAGGAATAGCCACAGTGGCATTGTCTGAAAGTATAGGTAGCAGGCAGAGATTATTAGGCAGTATTACTACATTTACCAAAGAACCAGAGTCTGAAACCTGTTATTGGGGCCAACCTGGTATTCTAGACAAATCTCAAATACCTAAACCTTGCTCTGGTTTGGCATCTCCAGTACATTGTTAAAAGGAAAGGTATCAGCTGTGTGAGAGAAGAAAGGAAGGGAGTAATAATCAGCAGAACCTAGGGTATGCAGGAGCCAGCTCCCTGCCCCCAACAGTGAGCAGTCTTCTTTATCAGTCATTTAATGGTTATTCATTTATTTTTAATCCATATAATGTATTTAGCTAAAAAACAGACAAAATGATATAACCTTTATCAATGTGTGCTAGTTTTGGCTGGGGTAGAGCTAATTTTCTTCATAGTACCTGGTAGGGGGCTGTGTTTTTGGACTTGTGCAGGTAACAGTGTTAATAATTCAGGGATGTTTTAGTTTTTGCTAAGTAGTGCTTACCCTAAGTCATGGAATTCTCAATTTCCCATGCTCTGCCAGTGAGCAGCTGCATAAGAAGCTGGCTGGGAGCACAGCCAGGACAGCTGACCCAAACTATCCAAAGGGATATTCCATACTATATGGAACATCATGCCCAGTATATAAGCTGGGGGAGCTGGCCAGGGGGAGCAGACTGCTGCTTGGGGACTGGCTGGGCATTAGCTAGTGGATGGTGAGCAGTTGCATTGTGCGTCACTTGTTTTCCTTGGGTTTTATTTCTTTCTTTTTGTTATCTTCCTTTTCATTGCTATTATTATTTTTATTTTATTCCAGATATTAAATTGATTCTCCTCTTTGGCCCACCAGATTGAGGGGGGAAGAAGTAAGGGACTGCATGGTGCTTAATTGCTGTCTGGGGTTGAACCATGACACAAGGTACATTGAGAGTAAACTCTAGGTGTGCAATGCATGGAATTTGGACCTAGAGTACAAACTGAGCACATGAACCTGGTGGTTAAACTTATTACAGCCTACTGCACACTTGTTAACAGGTGGCTGTTTTGTGTCCAGCAGATTGTGTAGGAGTCTTACCAGACGGGACCTTGAATCCACATTATAACCTGATAAGTTGTTAGGATGCTTAACACACTCTTCCCTCATTCCAGAAGGTTAGGAAACTATGGCAAGTTGAGAGTCACAGGTAACTGATAATATTAACAGCTACCTGTTTGCAGGCACTTCTGCCTCTCAGAGGTGCATTAGGAAAAGGGCTTGCTATTAAGCTTTTGTATTGGAAATTAGAGAGTAGCTTGGGTGAATCCTGTCTCTGATAACGCAATATAGAATCTTAGAGCTGAACCTTGGGAGCCGAATTGGATAGAAGAATATTAATTTTGTCTTTAAATGTTCTTCTGTAACCTTGTACCTGGCAATGGCACCTGCTAGGGCATTTTGTGATGGATTATTGGTGACCATCGGTTTGGAAAGCCATCTTTACAATGTCAGAATGACAAAGGTGATGAGGATGAATCTGAACAGTAGCTCCTGTGTTAATTTAATGGGATTTTACTTTGGCATTTAGGTTTAAACAAGCAGGAAAGCCAGAAAGTGCTCTCACATATATCACAAAAGGCATTTTTCATTTCTATAAGCAATTCCAAGTAGCGCAGTGTATCAAGAGATGCCCAAAACAAGAGGAAGCATGGACATTACTGAGAAGGAAAGTTGACTAAGAGTCAGATTCAATTTTCTATGTGACAACAGTCAGGCAACCTTCTTGGTCCTTCAATCAATTAGAGCTTTCATTGTTTGCTGTCTAATCATACACATTCTTTTCTTGGGTGGCATGACATCACAGTGGGGACTTTGTGCCATTTAGAGGATGACAGATTCAGTAAATACTCACACAGGCAATGAAGACCCCACCTGGGGAAGCAGAGTTAATGAAAAGGAATCAACATTTGTGCATAAGATGTGAGAGTAACTCAAAGGTTTGGTTGGGAAGAACAGGAGTTTAGGCCAGGTGCCAGGACAATAACACAAAAATTTTTCTTTGAAGCTGTCAAATTGAGTAAGGGAATGCACCAACATACTTTTTAAAGACCCTTGCTTATTTAATTCAACTTTGTTAGCATTTATCACAAATGGCTAACAAACAACTGAAAGAAAACCTGCATTTGTTCCTTTCTTCATATTGCCTGATCCTGAAAGGATACTATAGTCTCTTCCATATTTGGTGCAATAAGTTATTTTAGACAAAAAGGAGCCGTGCTGATATCAATGTTACTACTTACTCAGTTTCATGCAGGTATAGGTGCCTTTCGGGTTACGGTTTGCAGCAGCAAATATCGGTCTTTAAAACTCATCTGTTCCCCCCATGGCCTACAAGTAATATAATCTATTAAAAGAGACAACAGACTTCGTATTCATCAACTCCAAAAGTAAGGACGATTTTAAAAAATAAGACACCTATGATAAACATTTCAGGCCTTCTTGAACACAAGGAAATCTTTAGGCTTTACATTTGCTTTTCATTCTTGGCAAATTACTGGCATAGAACACTGATAGGAGATGTAGCTTTGTGCATTTGTATTTTGAAGATATTTTCTTGAGTTTGCCATCATTAAAGAGGTAGTGAAGGCAACTAAGACCTGCATTTTGACTTCATTTCTGGTTAATTTCTGCAAAGTTGATATGTGTTCCCTTAATCACTGCATACAACACTTGAGACAGAATGAACAATATTGTGCACCAATCTGGTAACATTTATTTGTACAGTCAGCATCTATTTGTTAACTGTATGCTGCTTTGTGATTGATTTATTTTATGTCTTTTAAGTATTTAATTTTGTTTGGTTACTTTTTAAAGTAAGTTCAACTATGTAGGATGTTCCTGTTTTACCATTTTGAAAGGAAAACATACAGCCAGCAAAAGCTGCAGCATTTAACAAAAGATTCCAGGTAAGACTTAGGAAATCTGTGGATGCCATTTGTTTTTCCTTAGGTACTGAGATGAAAGGCTGTCTCCCTGCAACTAGGCAGAAAGGGACAAACCAACACCACAGCACAGTCCTAACAGAAACGAGAGAGCACGCACACACAGACGAAATTACCGTTGTGATGCTCTTAATGGCGAAACTGTTATTGCTACAAATGTGTCATTGTTTTAAAGTACACGTTAAGATCAATAAGACCAACAGTATTGGATCTTAATATCGTACTTGTCTATTTTGCTGTTCTCCTAAATCAAAAAGAATACTGAATTGCCCATGGCCACAGATGCTACTGAAAATGAACTGAAAGAGAGCATCAGAAAGGATACCCTTCTATGGATGCTGCATTTTTGAAATATTTGGGGACACATTTGATGACAGGTCAAGGTTCACTAGTATATGCTTAATTTTAAACACATGAATAGTGTTACTGATCACAATGTTATTATTCAGATGTTTGTTATAAGCAATTGCTGGATTGGCAAATTTAATAGATTGAACTATACAGGTGAAATAAAAGCACTTTTCCAAGTTCTCTTTTTCTGCCTTGATTAGTTCTGCCTTTAGTCTCAGAATGTTCCAAACCCACAATATCACTGCGTTTCTTACAGTTCTTAAGTCTATTGAAAATGGGATACTATATTCCAAGTTGTTTATCTACTTTTTGAAAATCTAATTGTGACAAATGTTTTCACATCTTTCTAAGGAAATTCCATCTATGAGGTTGAAAATGTATTCATTTCTCCCAGGAAGGAGGCTGCATCTGTATCTCTGGAGGCACTAATGTTGCTATATGATAGACAGACAGATAGATAAATGGAAAACTCTTATATATTACTTCACTTAAGAGAAAATACACATTTCATTTTCCTCTCCGGCTGTTTCACTTCTGTTTATGTCTTCTTTGGATATATATAAAGAAAATATCATAACTGTAGTTTCCCATTATATGTAATCTAATTTGAGCCTGATGACACATTTTATTAAGACTTCTAAATGATTGCTTAGATCTTAAAAGACATTTATATTTTTATTTAATCTGTGGAAGTCATAAAAGCTAATCATCAAGTCATATACCTAATCTTTATCCTTAATATGTAAAAAATGTCTTGTTTTTAAGGCTTGCATCTTTTCTTTTTTATAACTATTTCTGAATAGTTATAAAAATGATGGTATGCTAAGCAGTAAAATAAATAACTTTAATCAAAAATATATATAAAACACGGGTCATTTGTAATACTTTTAAATATAGAAGACATCTATAGGAGATATAGCAAGATAAAAAACTACTAGTAAAATTTTGCTTCATGATTCAGTAAAATATAGCTTAAAGCTGGAGATGGACAGAAGGCTAGTGAAGAAGTGATTTGGTACAGTC
>NW_008618689.1:0-237 GCF_000691845.1 Merops nubicus | reverse complement strand
GATGAAGGGGGGGGGAATGAGGAGGGTGTAATAAGCAGGGTAATTAAGATGGGGTAATTAGGAGAGGGTAATAAGGGGGTAATTAAGGGTGGGGTAATTAGGAGTGGGGTAATTAAGGGGGTAATTAGGGCAGGGGTGGCTAATTAAGGGGTAATTAGGGGCGGGGCACTCACCGGAAGTGGGCGTGGCTCGGCGGGGGAGGGGCAGGGCCCGGGCCTGGGGGTTAATTAACCCATT
>NW_008618688.1:0-7460 GCF_000691845.1 Merops nubicus | reverse complement strand
GTTTTAGTCCCACACTGCTTCTGAATCCTTGGCAGCAGCCCCAGCTCTTGGGGGAGTGATTTGGGGGAGCCTCCGGTGCCTCTGCAGAGCCCCTGCTGCCATCCCTTTGAGGGTCCTTGTCTCCTGCCCACCTCCAGAGAATGGTCTATGCCCAGAAGCTGGACCCTTCTCGTCCGTCACAGAGCCAAGGCCCTTTCTTCTGGGCCTTTAGCCACGGGGAGAAGCCCAGGCCCTCAGCCTGCCGAGGGAAGGCCCAGGCACTGCCAGCCACGCCAAGAAGCAGCAAGCAGCCCCGCCAAGCCCCACAGCAGGGGCCTTGGCCTCCACACCGGCCACCCTCTCCAGCGGGAGAGCTGCCAGCGACTTCTGCAGAGGGGAAGGTGCCCAACACAGGCTGCCGGTGCCGGTGCCAGTGCCCAGCTGGCGTGACTGCGTTGCTCCCTGTGTTGCCTTTCTCCGCAGCCCAGGGCACAGGAGGGGCCAGAGGGCTTTCTGAGCAAAGGAGCTGTGGGCACTGGTCCTACCAGTTAGACGCTGTGTACGGCGCTCTACGCAACAGACCACACATAGGAAAGAAACTTTACCTGGAGAAGGAGAAAGGCTCTTTGCCGGCTAAGGCTGGTGCACAGGTGGCCACTTGGGAAGGGAGGTGTAAGGGACCATTGGTGTGTTATCTCATCACTGCTCCTATTTCTTGTAACCGCAGAAGTATCGGAAAGTACCACAAAAAGAGGCATCGGAATGTGCTGCAAAAATAGGAGACTGGTTATCAGCTCCTGCCCCTCCTGTTTATCAAACCTGCACATGAGCTTGGGCCCAGTGTACACCTGTTAAGAGATTTCTGAGAGATAATGGTCATGACTGCTATCTCTCTGTAGCTGTGAGCAATCAAGGCTATGAGTCACTGTGAAGATAACAGCAGAGGCTCCTAATTAGTATGGATCAGTGTGGAGCCAGGAATTCCTAATTATGAGGAGATTGTATCCAAAGATAACAATAGTATTGTAGTGTGCTAATTGCTAGATAGTATAGAAGCTGACACCACATGTAATCCTAGACATTGATACTAGAAGGGGAAATAGAAAACTCAAACCTGTAACTAATTAACTATAGCTTATGTGGGGGACTGTGTTGAAACTGTATAAAACTGAGCTGTTTGGACTAATAAAGGAGAACGACCATTAATTGTATCGGCGTGAGTTGTTACTCAGGTCTTGCTGCTTCTGGGCCTGTGCTCTCAACATACACCTGCCTCCCTCCTGAAACCACTGAAGGACCCCCCTGTGATAGTTCTGGGCATGTGCAAGTGGTGGTACGAAGGGGCAAGGCAATGCCAATCAATTCTAATAACTGATTGACTATGTCCAAGAAGGGGAGAAGAACTGGAGAAGAACTGACATGCAACACCAACAGCTGAAGCTTCCCTGCCATGGATCTGTCCAACGGGACATTTTTGGATCGTGTGTGTGGTATGCCAGTCTATCCCTCTTACGTTTTCTAACTTTCTTCCTTCCTTCTGTTTCCTTTTCTATTGCTATGTTGTGAGAGCACCAGTTAAGTGCTGTTTGGTTGCCCAGTGACATATGACCTCATTTGTGTCTTAATTTAACCCCAGAGTAATTATTTGGGTCCTTGGTCTTATTGCAGACTGAATTGGACCGTAACAGGAGGGAATTCATCAGAATACAGGATGGAAAGCGAGGCTGGAGGAAGTTAACTTGCTGCCACTCGCTTTTTAGTGACAGTATTTTTCAGAAAATGTATGAAAGAGATCCACTGGCCCTGGCAAAAAAAGTCACTGGGGGATTTTCCAGAGTTGTTGAGGGAAGATGAGAATTTCACCCGTAATGCTGTGATGTTGTTTTTCTTCCTGAGGCTGAATGTTCACAGTATATTCAAGAGTTCTTTGCCTGTTGCTGTTCCACGGGTGGAGAGGGAGGTGCTGGTATCTCCTCCCTCATCCAAAGAGATAAGACATGTGGGAATGGTTCCATGCTGCTCCCAGGGAGGTTTAGGCTGGACTTCAGCAAGCAGTGCTTTACTGAGCATGGTGAAACGCTGGAACTGCAGAGTGAATTGCCCTCAAAGTTATCCTGGAATTTCTATCACTGTTGCAGCGTACATGAAGGAGATGAGTATAAATAGAAACAAAATGGAAAAAAATGTCTGGGGGAAGGGGTTCTATTATTTTTTTTTTTTAACATGGGTTTGGTTAAAATAAAAATTTTTTATCTCTTTTAACTTTTTCACAGTGGACAGTGTGCCAGGACTCTGTAAGCATTTTGTGTTTGTTCTCTCAGCTGCTTACTTTGCTTCGTAAGGTGCTGTTATTTTCTCATACAATTCCCAGCCCTGAGGCAGGCACCAGCACAGACGAATCCTTCCTGCAAGTATCACTGAGCAAAAAATTCTGAGCAAAAGTATTTATTCACAGCTTTCTATAAATCTGCATGTGCACACCTTTCTTTTTTTTTTGTTTTTGTTTGTTTGTTTTAAAAAAAAAGTTTCATTATGCTGCCAATTCCATCACATAAAAATGTTCCCTTTGAAATTCACTTGTCTTTCTCCCAAAAATTCAATTCTGTAAAATAATACCAAGAGGTCTGCACCAATCCCAGGATATGATTTTTAAGTAGGGAGCTGTTGTGGAAATTTTCCTTTGTCAGCTTCCCTGAGTTCCCTTCAGATTTTTTCCCTTAGCATCTAGCAAACTATAGACAGAAATGAGTACTTCCTGAGAAGGTAAAAGGTATTCACAAATTACAGAAGCATCAGCCAAGTGAAGGTATTCATAGTTACATCTATGCTTCCTCAGCTTGAGTGCCAGGAGGTGTGAAGGCCTTGTTAACAAATGTGAGGCTGTTTCAAAGAAATTACTCAGAAAAAAAAAAAAGTTTTGGCATCAGTATACCTCCCAGAAGAATATATATCTGCCTGATACAAGAAACGAGATGTCAGAAATAGACCCAGCAAATTATGACAAATTCAGTCTCATGAGATGAAGTGAGTGATTAAATTAGTAAAGTTCCTCCATTATCTCACCTATGTAAGGACACACCTCAGTAAAAAATAAACTATCAGGCCACAATAAGGTAAAAAAGCCTGTGCCAGGAATGTGTGCCACATTATGTCAAGTTAAATGTATGAGCAATAAGTAGTGCAGGGGCAGATTAACAGAACAGGCAGAGAAAGCAGCTCTAGATTTTCTTTTTTGACATGGCAAAAAAAACAAGATAAAAAGGGGAGGTACATATTGCATATGACAGCAGGTGAACGTTATGTTTTAATGCAGACATGCCCTGCAAAAGAGAAATCTAGCCACAAATAACAGACTTTTTTTTTTTTCCCCCCTATTTTTGGATGATACTGCTTTGCAGCATTTTGACCTTACAAGAAAAAAAAAAAATGGTGTAGAGTTGAAAGGAAAAGATGATTCTGATATTTTGACAAGGGGCCTTTCCAAAGCTCTTCGCAGTTACCCAAGCATCTTTCTAGTGACAGCAGTGGTGGATTACCTAGCTGTGAGTTATCTGTGTTGAACAGAAGTTTGAATGAGAGTTAATCAGAACAGTAATGTGCAGCAGAGGAGAAAGCTTCAGAGGAAAGTTGCCCATGAAAGAGGAAACCAGAACAAATAGGAAACAATAGGAAACATGGGGCAGGCCATATGCAGTTACCTTCTACCCTCAGGTCTGGGTTTTTATACAGCCACAAATGCTTTTGCTTATTCGCAAAGAGCGTGTGGAGAAATCAGAAGCCTTTGTTTGGCTGCAGGTTGGGAGAACTGCCTGTGAAGGTAATTCTTAGCCATTACTGGCCAAGTGGGTAAAAGGGAGTCCTGTGGCAAAGGCTACAGCAGTAGGCAAAGGGGTCTTCGTCCTCTCGTTAGACGTAGTCAAACAAGTTGCTTCAGTCTTCACCAATACCTTGCATCTCCCAGTGACTCAGTCTCTAAAGGGAGAATAATATTATCATCTAAGAGGAGGTGAAGTTTACTTAGTGTTATTGTTGTATTCTCCACCTGTGCTGTAAGAAACAGCAGATTCCAGTGTGTGGCTTTATTACCACGTTAGTTGGAGGTTAGACTCAGGGTCTTGGCTTGACTCCACACCTTACACTTTAACACTGGTCTAGCATAGGCAGCTGGCTTCAGGCCTGAGGTTTGTCTCATGTTTGAGCTGCACAAAGCGAGAGAAGGCATGGCTGCTGATAGCCCAAAGGGAGGCTTTGTTTTTAAATGCTCCCCTGAGAATAGTTTGGAGGAATGGGCTTCCAGCAAGAGAGGTTCATGAACCTTTAGAAAGCATGAAGAGGTCATTGAAGTGGAAGAAGTTTTACTAACCTGGCAAAGGAGTGTGGTTATTTCCACACTGATGATTGCTGAGGTTTTAGAAAAAATTCATAGTTGTGGTCCTGTGTTGGAAGGGAAGAGGATGCAGGAAGATCAGTGTTGCACAGTGGCATGGCACTTTCATAGTCATTTAATGAAATGCATAGCTACCATGTCGACCTGCTAACAGAGGATCTGAAATCCTTTCATTTTCACCTTTTGATGGCTTATCTCTGCAAATGAGAAAGGGGAACATGGGGCAGGCGTCCCCAGATAGCAGGTGTGGTTTTTACTGTCAGGTTACACAAAGTTCCCATGGACAGAGTTCTTGGAAACTATCCCATCACTGAAAGCTAATGACATTCTTTGGTCCTGTGCTGGACGCTGTCATGTGAGCAATGGGGTCAAGGCTGCCTGCCTGCAAGTGCAATGTGATGATTCCTCAGGAGTGACAATGCTAATGCAGCCTGTTCTTAAGAAGTTGTGCTGCAGGGTGGTGCTGTGCAAATGTAGCATGCATATGCAGCTTCTGTGTGGTGTTTCCACGATCAAAATGGGGGAGAAGATTGCCTATGCTGACATCTAGTTCAGCATCTGCACTGAACTCTTGACTCAATGAACTGGGTCTAATGGCCTATGATTTAATTTTACTGCATATTAAATATTGATAGCCTGGAAGCGTTACTCTCTGCTGACACCTTGATAGATGCTTATGGCTTGATGTGTAGAATGTGAGATGGGCTGTCTTATCGTTACTTTGAAAGCAGAAAATAAACTCTCATGAAGAAGATTATGGTGAAGAGCATTCACTGAAAGTTGCCACGTTGTGCTAATCAGATGTGGAAATTGTGATGGTTTCTGTGATACATATAATTAATTTGTATGCCTTTCAAAGCTTTTGTGGAACAGATATCTTGCTGACATTAAGCCATTAGCACAAAATACAGAACAAAACAGCTTGCTCTGTTTTTCATTTGACAGTATTGGAAGCTAATCAGGCACCTTTGCATAGCATTGAAAAAAAACCAAAACAACTCTTTGATGCATTTTGCTGGATCAAATAGCAAATGCAGCCCTTGGCATGAACATGTAGACTCATGGTATAAATTAGCATTCCATTGATGGCAGTAATGTTACACAGATGGTTAGAGCAATGTCAAACACAATTAAGGGTGCAAGGATCAACTTCCCATAGGAGGAATGATGACAAGGAAAAAGAACAACTGTGGGGTAAAGAATCTTGTCTTAAGAACTGTTCTGCAGCCTGCAGCAAAGGGAGAAAGACAATAGTTGAGTATTCAGTTTTTTACATGTTCCTGGGTGTATTGGAAAGGGTGTGTGATTGCTACTTTGAAGAGAACCTCTAGTGGAGTTACAGAAGGAGGAGAACATCTCTCTGTTCAAAGGCAGCTACCTTGCTATAGCATGAGCTGTTATCTGTGTGACCAGATCTTGTGCTTCAGTGTCCAGCGTAATGAAGAAGTCATGTGGGAAAGCATAAACTTTAAAACAGAAACAACAGTTTAAAATTTGGTCAAGTAACATATGGAATAGTTCACAAGTATTTTGAACTATTATCTCTGTGTGTGTTTTTACAAGCTTTGTGTTATGGCCTCCTTTTGCTTTTTCCTTTTCCCCAAAACTGAGCAATTCTGTCCTCTAATTTGCAGCTATGGTTTAGTAGATGGTGCCAGAAGGGTCTTTCAAGAAGACACAGAAAATTAAGCATTGTGTTGGGTACAGTTCTTCACAGATGTCTGTGTTTGTTCCATAAAATAATACCATTTCCACATGATGTCTTTTGCATTGACAAATCTTATGCAGACATGGTTTAAAACCTTCAGGAGAGTAAGTCTCTTTTTATTATTGCATACAGATGCTCAGCAGCATCCATGCTTGTTTTTAACCATGCATGGATCATGCATGCCATTGATTTACACCGTATGTTCAGTTACATAGCTTTTTGTGGTTTATTTGGGTTTTTTTTCCTAAGTTGTTTCACAGAGATGATAATTGTCAGAGATTTCAGTTAAGCAGCAGTCACTATGCATCCAGAATGTAGCCATGCAAACATTTAGCCTGTCAGCAAGGGAGAAACGCACACCCGAAGCTCACTGGGATGTGGATGCAGTCCAGATTTTGACAAGTTACTTTGCATTTCTTAGAGCTGATTCTTTTTTTAGTTCCTGCAGCCATGCCTAATTTATCACATGCATGATTGCAAACAATTGCAACTGGTAACAGAACTTGGTCAATTAATGACAACGCTGCTGGATAGCAATGGTTAGCTTCATTACGCCTGCCCTTTACTGCAGACAATGCAATGGATGGTGATCCTACTGGGGCAGCTGCACTGTCTAGGCTGCAGGATGTTCAGCCTCCAGATAGCTCTTGATGCAGCAGCTGGAGGCACAAGCTTCTTCAGCAGGGCAGAGTACATTAGAAAATGCAGTAGAAGCAGCACACCTTTGGAGGATTACCTTTTACACAGCAACCAATATTTCCTCATTGCCACAGCCAATAGTTTTCCAGGTCTGATAACACAAATATGATCTTAGCTGTCCTAGCTCCCTGAGGGGCAGTTCTGTAGATGTGGGTTTGCCCCTCAGTAATGACAGGCTTGAGCTTTGGGTGTGCTGGGCAATCCTAAGCACAAATACGGGCAGGGCAGACTACAGATTGAGAACAGTCTTGAGGAGAAAGACCTGGGGGGTGCTGGGTGATGAAGAGCTCAACATGAGCCAACAATGTGTGAGTGCAACCCAGAAAGCCAGTTTGGGCTGCATCAAAAGCAGTATGGCCAGCAGGCTGAGCAAGGTGATTCTGCTCCTCTACGCTACCCTTGTGAGACCCCACCTGGAGTACTGCATCCAGCTCTGGAGCCCATAACAGCAGAAGCACATGGACCTCTTGGAACATGTCCAGAGGAGAGCCACAAAGATAATCAGAGGGCTGGAGCACCTCTCCTGTGAAGACAGGCTGTGAGAGTTGGGGTTGTTCAGCCTGGAGAAGAGAAGACTCCATGGGACCAGTATCTGAAGAGGGTGTAAAGGGAAGTTGTGGATGGACTTTTTACAAGGGCCTGTTGTGATAGGACGAGGGGTAATGGATTCAAACTAGAAGAGGGTAG
>NW_008618687.1:57351-57661 GCF_000691845.1 Merops nubicus | reverse complement strand
TCCCTTCGTGTTTAATACATCATTGCCCATCTTGGCTGCTGAGTTTAGGTGTTGTAAAGAACAAGATGGGAACCACATCTGATGGGAATAACATCAATATCACTCTTTGTAAATAACAGTTGAGCTGTTAGTTGAAATTGCCTTAGATTTAAGAGGATAAAAATTAGAGATGGAGAGGTTTCTGTGGATATTTTTCCTTTCAAATATTACATATAGTCACAGTTTAGGGTCAGGGTGTAAAACAGATGCTCCCTGTTAACCCCTCTCCCCTCTGTCCTGGTTCTGTGTAAAAAGGGGTTCAGGGCAAGCC
>NW_008618687.1:3472-57295 GCF_000691845.1 Merops nubicus | reverse complement strand
GAAAAAAAATGAAGTATATTGTTTAACAAGGAACAGAAAATGAAAAAGGGAGGTAAGGAAAATAATATATAAAAAGATTAGGGGAAAAATACAAAAAATAAAATATAGAAAACCCTCAGAAAGGGTTCCAGGGTCCCACGGAGTGAAAGGACAACTTCCCTCTCCGAGCTCCAAGGCAGGAGTGAAACTAGAACCCACTCCCTGCCTCTTATCAGAGTGTGTGTGGGAAGGGGAGGGAATACAATGGTTCACTCCCACCCGGGGTCCTCCCAGGTGCTGGAAGGTCATGCCCCCATTCCAAGCCTCAAACCACAACACCCTACCAAAGGGGAATAGAAAGGGAATAAGGGAGAGAGAGACACAGACTAGAAAAGAAAACAAACACAGTTTAAATGAAAATAATATGATGAAATATATAAAAAATATATAGAAAACCAGTATTGAACCCAACACCTTCTCTCCCCCACCCGTGATGGCAATTACATCACCATCACCCCTGATGCTGTAGAGCAGGCACTGGGGAAGTCCTAGACTGGACTCAGGGGCAGATGGGAACTGGATTCCGGAGCTGGATTCTGGAACCAGATTCAGGAACACATGGATCAGGATTGAAGGCAGAAAGGACAGAGTCCTTCTTGGATGCTGGCCTATGAGGATGAGAGCTGGACCCTCATGATCCCTCAGCTTTATACTGAATAAGATGTATACAGGACAGAATACCTCGCTGGTCATTTTAGGATCACCTATCTTGTCTGCTCCTCCCTGCAGCTGCAGCCTTTTACTCTCTGCATCCCCAAAATGGTACACAATATTAGTAGTGACCTTGGTCTGCATACTAATCTTTGGTGGTAATTCTAAACATCAAGTGTTATCACTGCTAGAAACAGACACTGTCTGAAAAAATGTGCCTTTAATGTTAGAAAGTTCAATTAGAGGAAACTGAGCTGTAAAATCACTGAATGGCAATAGTTCTTTTCTAACTCAAAGCAGGACAGATTAGTAAAATCAGACAGGCTTAAATGTATTTGCCTAGAGAGCAAAAGACAAAGTGAAGGTAGGATATTTAGATTATGAAGGTCATAGAGACTAAACAGTTTCTCCTCTTAACTATGTTATGTAGCACAGAGACAATAGGACAGAGGATTAAACGAGAGGGCAGTCCATGTAGGAAAAAAACAAATCAAATCAAAACAAAGAGAATATGCACTATATGCAGCCTGCAGCCTCCTTCTAGAATTTACTGCCATAGGGGATTGTTAAGTCAAGCACTATGTCCATTTTTTTAGAGGGAGTTGGATAAGTTAGTGCTTAATAATGATATTCATTGTCATGCAAGTTGATGTAATAAAACAGATTTTACAAGTTCATATTTCAAGATGTAAACAAATCACCCGTGGTGGTCAGTAAAGGAATGTCACTCTGTTCCTACACCTTGTGTATTATTCCACAACAATTCATATATTTTAGTACAGAACCTCACTTTGTAGAGCCAGATGTTCACCTTTGTCAGAAACATGATATGGATCTAGAAAGACCAATGGGCTAATCTGGCATGACAGTTTTCAAGAACTAGTGCATGATCTCTGTGGTTGTAAGAAAAGCACACAGCAGGAAGGCTTAGAGCTGACTTCATCTATAACACTTACAGTATAGTGCAGAAAAACAGAAGCAGGTACAAGCAGGTGTAACTTCACTGAAGTCTGTTGCCATGTGCTCAGGATCTACCCTGCTGTATTTCAGATACCACCGTGAGTTTTACTCCCAATGTATTCTTTACCTGTCGAACATGCATAATGGTGGGATACTTTATTTTGTAAATGTGACAATCAATCTCTTCTCTACATTTTGTAGAGGATTAAAAGCAAGAGCTGGAGGCACCAGCATCACTGTCAGATTTCCCAACAAGTGAGTCAGAAATGCCAGGCAGTCTCTATTGACATAGCTCAGCTTTTAGACTCATCCTCCACATGCAATATTGAAAATGTCACGTTTTTATTTTTTTTTAGCAGGTGTCATATCACTATGCAGTCCCAGGTCATAATTAAAGCGCCTTCTTCATTGGGGAAAGGTGAAAGCAAACCCCAAAAATGACAGGAAAAAAAAAAACAAACTTACACAAAACTCAACTTCTGGTAAACTGGAAAACTAAAACTTTTGGCAAACTGTCTTTATTAACAGTAAAATGCCTTTGCCATCAGAAGAGTTGCTTATGATAGCTTTAGAGGCAACTTAGATGCCAACACAGTTAAAAGGAGATGACTGAGTTAATGAAAGAGCTTTGCTTCTCAAAGTTAACTGATGAAAAATATTACAATCTTTCATGAAAAATACTATACTGATGCTTCTTTAAGACTGAAATACAAACACTGGGTTGCCTTGAAGAAGATTAACTGGAAAGCCAGATATATAAATGTGACAGGAAAAAATATACTTCATGAAAAATACTCCAAAATGTTCCTAAAAGAAAAACAAAAACAACCAACCAAACAAACAAACAAAAAAAACCCACTTAGTTTTGCAACAGTTTATTTCCCTTTTAGTGAACCACTGGTACATTTCTTTCGAACTCTTTTGTCTTTTTGTAGCTTTTTCTCCTTTCTTTTTTACACGATATCTTTTTTAGGAAGGAAAGAAATTTTAAAAACATTTTTTCCCCTTAGTTTAACAGCTTGACAACTGTTTTAGCTTTATTTAGGTTTTTAATGTGACATTAAAGAAAACTGAAAATGCTTCATTAAAATTCAAAGGATTAAAAAGTGAGTATGAAAATTTTAATCACTTTTGCAAAGCCTTTTTTAGTTAGCATGGGAGAAATATTTTGATGAAGATTTGCATGTCAGAGCTCCACAACATTTCTGAGAAACTACCATCTTTCTCAGAAGTCTGAATATCTTAAAATTAAGGATAATTAAAATCCTTAGTTTCTTTGAGCAAGACACAATAAGCAGAGTCCCTAAATCACAGTGTAGGAACAGTCAGCTTGGGATCAAAAGGCAACTTGGATTAGAATGCAGATGAGATCAATTTACCAATGTATTGATCTCACTAGAGTTACTCTGAAGTAAAGCAGCAGTAAGGAATGAGGATTCACTCTTTCTTAGAGTGAACCTGTTACCAGTGATGACAGCTATAGCTTGGAGTCTTGTAGTCTAGTCTCACCGTCTTGCAGTTTAAGCAAACAATTGCTACATCTGTTTTGATAAATATTCTTGAGAGGACCAAGTAATCAGACAGAATTAAAATCACTTCACCCAAGAGAAACCACAGGCTCTTGTCTGCTACTGCAGACCGAGGGAAGGAGACTCCTAGAGGACTCCTCCTGTTTTTAAATAGGCTAAATCAAGAGAAACCTGCTTCTAATTCTCAGTGAAAGCTGAAATCTAAGTGTATTAGCTGTGGATAGTAACCTTTGACTGATTCCCAGTATACACATCTTGCCTTCCCACAAGATGGTCATGACTGCACCTCATCTAAACCTTTATGTTCTCTGGCAGAAATTCCCAGGTAGGGATGGTAAAGGCTTATAGGAGAATCTCAAATGCATTTGTAGTTTACATATTAACTTATGAGTTCCCCAATGTATTCTCATCATCCACAGAAAAAGTCAAAACTGAAAAGAAGGTGGAGTATCCAGAGCCATAACAGTATATTCCATTGCTAGCTTTCAAACGGTTTCTAAAGATGGTCAGAATTATCAATCCTATTTTACATGTTAAGAAACTGAGGCATGAGGATGTCAAGTGATTTGCCCAAAGTTGGCTCATATGGAAAACAGTCTCACATGTCTTGAGTCCTAGCCCAGTACTACTGAAATTAGTTCAGAAAGTCACAGAGAGAAACATTCAGATGCAGAGTCACAAGTTGTGAGTTAGTAACAGGAGAGAAAAGTATAAAAGGAAAAAAGGAAAAGACAGTAGCATTGAAGGAAACCTCCTAATACACCAGATACCTAATTTGTTAGCAACAAAAGGTCAAGATGCTTCTTCAGCCACTGAATAAGATATTAGACTCAACTTGGTATACTGGAGCCATAGGCTTCCAGCAGCATTTGACAGCAAATCAGCCAAGCTCCACCGATTTACAGCATAAACAAGGTTACACACTCACTCAATAGCAGTCTCCGTTCACCTCCAGGCACATCCACAAAACGGGCATGCTGACAAGAGCAAGCAGCCATGGAGAGGCCATGGAGAGAGAGGAGGGAAGTGTATATGAAAATTCAGATTTGATCCACCCTGCTGGTTGATCACCTGCAATGACCAGCAAGACTCCAAATCATTCAGAGGACACTAGAAAAGATTAGCAGATATGGACATTGGCTTAGTCCAGTCATTGGCTTTACTAGTCTGGACTTTCCTCTCCACCATGGAACAAATTATAGGGTGGCTTTTCCAACTGTCATCATTGCGTGTGTATCCAGCTGGTGATTACTGTCTTCCCTTTCAAAACAGAAATAGAGAGACACCTGAGCAACATATAAACAGACTGATATCCAGAACAGCTGAGCCTATCTTATGGTAAGTCCAAGCTAATAAATCCTTCTGGGTGATGGAATTTACTGGACACAAAACTTTAAAAGAACCCACTATTCCTCTTGCACAGTTTTGCTGTGAATTCAGTACAGTGATGTGAGGATTCGGACAGCTCTCTGTGCTCTCAGGGGTCACTAAAGCATGGTCCCAGCAGTTTTAAACACACAGGTAGTATCTGCGTTGAAAATGGCACTGGGATTCTGATGGGCACTAGGCTAAACATGAGTCACAAGCATGCACTGCTAGCTGTGAAAGGCAGCAACAAACTGAGTAGTATTAATATGAGGGTAGCCAGTAGAATAAAGGAAGAGATGATTCTTCTGTTACTTAACACTTGTTAGCTGCGTCCAGAATACTCTACCTATTTTTCACTGTTCAGTAGAAAAAAAGATGTTTACAAACTGGGGGGATGTCAGGGGAGGCCACTGAGATCGTGAGGGCTGAAGCACTTGTACTGTAAGGAGATACTGGGACGTCTGAGTTTGGTCAGACTGGAGCTTAGAAGGCTTTGGGCATACATACCATTTGAAACAGGTTGCCCAGAGACATTCCTTCTTCGAAGGTTTTCAGGACCTGACTGGAAAAGGTTCTGTGCAGCTTGCTCTGCATTGAGCAGATGCTTGACCTAGAGATCTTCTAAAGTCTCTTCTGAATGGAATAAATTCTGTGTTTCTATAGGCACAAAATGATGGCCTAGTGGATGAGGCTTTATGTATATGATGACTGGGCTCAGTAGTTAGTTCTGTCACACCTTTCTTGTGTAACCACAGACAAGTTATCTAATCAAAGGTCCTGAATGGCATTTAAGCATCTAACTTTTCTTGCTTTCGTCCCTTCAGGATGAGTTAGGTACCTATGCAAAAGTTAGAAACCTATGCACATTTGTAAAACTATTTGTTCCACTCTGTAGAACTAAGTTGAGAAGATAAAATACTCCAGAAGACTGTTGTGATGATAAATTGATTGATGCTTTTATTACAGTGATGGAAAAAGTCAAAGGATCTTGATAATAACAGTAAAATTCAGTTGTGTTGGTGTGCTGCAAGGTTGACGATGGATGAATAAATCATACAGCCGATAACTAAAATGTAAAAAAAAGCCACAGACATTCATTGTGTCTACACCAGAGGTCATAGATCATCAATAAAATCAAAATATCCCCTAGATTTTCCATATTTTGAGTCGACATCACCTATACCTAACCTTCTGCTTCAAGATGCAGAAAAATTAGCAGGTTGTTGCTCCTTATCAGGAAGGCCTGATAAAATTGATTTCAGGGGGAAATAAAACAATCCCTGGAGTACAGTTAAAGAGGTCCAAACAACTCTTGAAAGCTGAGAACATGAGACATTATCCTCTGTTTATTTGACAGGAAGAGAGAAAAACAGATGATGAAGTGATGAAAACGAGACCAAAAATGTGAAGTATGCTCAGCATTTTGAACTTCAAGTTAAACCCAAATTCCCAGCAGACACTGTTGCAATTGCTGTACTTAGTTCTGAATGTTGGTTTGGTCCCTCCAGGTAGCTAGCCTGGCATAGCAGTGTGCACCTTTCATTTCATAACCAACAGCTCAACCCTGGCATCATGGGACAGGGGAGGCAGAAGAGAACAAGTAACACATTATCTTCTCTGCAGCTGCTCAAAATGCCCCAATCTCAGCTGCTTTTCCCTGGCATCTTATGTGGCTTTAAAGTGAACACAGAAACTCTGTCTGCTTTCTTGTTGCTAAGGGAGCTTGCTGTCCAAATTATTTGTACCTAACACACTGCATTCTCCCTGAATATTTATAGATCTTAAAAAGAATCCAATTTTTTACACCAGAAATGTGCTTCAGACATGACAATTCTGAGCATGGGTCACAGAGCTGATGTTCTACATTTATGTTTATTTATGTATTAGTTTTAAAACAAATCCTAAAATTTCAGTCCCTACAGTGAAATGACTGATTAACAGCTTTGGCAAATTGACAAGCCCTCACATCTAGAAAACCTTACAGATGGGATAGGAGTTGCTCAAAGACCAAGAGAGTCTTCCAGTGTGGAGCCTTTTTAAATCAGGGCAAAGTTGCCCTGATTTAATCTTTAAAGTTCCTTGGTACAGATTAAGATGTCTACCATGTTCATGTAATTTTGCTGACTGGACATTACTGACAATTACTCCTAAAGGCAGGTATCTGTGTGTTTATTTCTGGATTTATCTGTCAGTAAAGCCTTTCCTATAGTGTTAGGTCATTCCCTGACTATTCATCAATGCTACTATGATCCTTTCCATGCATGGAAAAATATTTACTAAGGAAGAGCCAGTAGCACATTCTTATTTTATATCCTTTCTGCATACCTTCAGATAAACCAGAGCTTGTTTTCCAATGTGTTGAGTTAAAAACTTAAACATCCTCAGCTCTTGTTAACAGCAAACTGTAAGTGGTAGATATTTCTGACAGCGAGACCAGATGTTTTTGAACAGATCTGTGAAGAATCAACATTTGTCTGTGAAATCTGCATGCACAACAATTTATTCCACAAAGCCATCTAAGCTGAATTTCCTAGAAAAGTAGCCTGTAAAACAGATGAACTCATATATCTTCTTAGGTGAGATGTCTTTTTTGGCAGGAGAAGCAGACTTTTCTCTAACAGCAAGGTAAGGTACTGCTGGAACTCAACTGTGGCTATTTTTCATTTTGAATTCTAGTTACAGTAGTAAAAGCCTTCATGGTATTTTCTTAAGAGACACGATAAAATAAAGGGGACCATATTTTTATTTAGATCAGTCTGTGCAATCTTAATTACATTTAATTTTCATCTTTTGATTTACTGCATGCTCTTACATAGAAACAACAACAGAAAAAAATGCATAAGAAAATAAGAACAAAATAAGGGAACATGTGGCTGTCATTTGTTCAGGAAAATATCTGAGTTTTCTTCAGTGTAAGCAACTTCAAACATAAAAAATGGGTTATTTTTCCATGCCATGTTGAAAGTAAAAACATAAAGGCAGGAGAGTCTACAGAGTTTTAAACAGCAAAAGTCACTCTGCAGACCATATCCCTCTGAATTAAAAGCTGCCATCTCTCTGCTCTTTATGATTTGAACAAAGCTGCATATCAAACAGCACAGGCAACTATATCTAGAATTAAACTTCTTTCATGCTTTCCATCATGAGACTGTTCCATTGTCTTCTAACTGTCAGATTTTAACACTGTGGGCTTAAATCTCCACACTGGGGTGCTGCCACAGGTTAGATAATTTTGAATATTTAACTAAAACAGCCAAGCTTTACCCAAGTTCTAGAACTTTGACTTAATATATCTAGAACCTGAAATTTTGCAGGGAAGGGAGAGGAAAAATCCTGATATCAGAGACACACCCTCTTCTTCTCCTACTTAAAATGAAAAATGGGAAACAAGAAAGCAGGCAGTCCAAGAGTTTCTGCCTGTGAAAAATTTCCAAATCGGATTTTGTTCATAGGGCAAATGCATTCTCCACAGATTGTGACTCCCCTGATCATGTTCCCATTGCTGCCAGCTTCTTCCTGCCATTAGATATTGACACACTGGGCATGGCCCTCCTGTGGGTGCTGAGCAAGAACTTTTTCAAGCACCCATTTGTGTCTTCAGCAGCATGCCATTGTAACATAGTGTTTTCTAAGGGAAAATGAGAAGCTGTATGTATCAAAAATGTTAGGACTGTGAATTCAGATACTTAAGAGGTTAGATTTAGTATTTACTTTGCAAATCTTGATTCAAACCCAATGTGTAACTCTATGTTGGTAAGAGGGACTACTCAGTCATGGTTTCCTAGGGTATTATTCGTCTCACTTCATGTTAACTGCCTAAAATATAGATTTGAATTAGTAACATATTACTTTAATGGATAGGAAGAGAATGACACCACCATGGACAACTCATCCCTTATCATAACAAATGTCTAAGGTGTTTGTTTGAGTAAGGAGGGAATTTAGACACTTCTGAAGAACATTGATTCTACTTAAGTTAGGGATCCTTCTCTGTGGCTGTAAAAAAAGCAAATCATAGGAATCTAATCCCATCCTACCAAGCTCTTTTCCATAATAGCAAGATGATTAGAAGGGAAATAAAAAGTCTGGAAATCTCGGTTTCATTCAACCTGATGGGAATGAACTCTTATAATGTTCAATAGATCACAGTGTCTTCTAAAGCCAAGGGAGGTCCCAGAATAAAGTGTTCCTATTCATCATGTAGAATTAGGTGTGAACTCTGAAAAACAAAACAGCAAGCAAGAAGACTTTTGGAGGCTTATAGAAATGACATAAACTTTCACCTTTCTCCCCAAGGCAGGCACTTCTGCATTTTATTGAGCAGCTGAAGTTAAAAATTTCAGAATAAGTAACATGCATCTTTTTAAATTTAGTTGCTTATAGGATTAACTAAAGTAAGGTGGATTGCTTTTTGAGGCCTTGGGTCAGTTTGGAGCCTAACCCCATACATGGACAGGATTTAGGCATACTGTAAGCTACTTCCAGTCATTACTAGTTATACACACTGACTCCCTGATACCTCAGGGAATTTCATTTTTTTTTTCTATGTCTCTATTCTTAAACTCTTCTTCCTGTATTTCTCATAGAGATACGATAAGTAGAAATGCTTTCTGAGAGATTTTACAGAATTTCATTGCAATCTCTTTCTACGGTTGAAGGAGTAACGCCTCAAGCTTTCTTGGAACATGCAGGACATGCTGAGCTAGATGCAAATGTCTGTGTGACTCAATAGAGATTCATACCAAAGCTCTGGTACCAAACACCTGCAAACTTTGGTGAATCTGATTTCTAAATGTGATTTATTTTGAAACCTTGATCCTATCATGCAGTACTGAAATAGCTAGTGAAGGAGTGGCAATGCTGGAGTGTCTGAGATGTCTGTACCAGCCAGCTGGTGAAGGATGGAAAATAAAGTACGTTGAGCCTAAATTTGACAGGCAACTTAAGATACCCTGCTATTTTTCTAATGACCTCTGAACATACGAAAATCCTTTTCTAGAGTCTGTACATTGTAGTGCTTTACAGCTGCACTAAGGGTTTTTTTCTCTGGAATAAATAAAATCCAGCAGACAAAAGGAGTATTTCAAAGCCTGTTTTTTTGTGTGTGCAGGGTGAAGTGGAGAGATTGGGTCAAGTCTTTGCTGTGTTTAAGAATTTGAAGACATTCATATACCACCATCCTTACTGCAATCCTCTCTACTTCCCCCACTAAGCTGTAGAAAGACACTTTTCTGTCTTCTCTCTCTATTGCAGGAAAGCAAAGCACGTGTTCATATGTTTAAATATATGGATTTCAGAAGTCATAGATGCACATTTCTGGCAATACTGAAAAGAGGCTTCCTGTTTACCTACATTTTGCTTGTCTTTTCTTCCTTTTTACTCTGAAGACAAAATAACTTTTTCTTAGGGAAGGAGAATTTTTTAAATGTGTCTGTTACTGCATAAACAAATGCCAATGTTATGTAACCATTCCATGGAACCTAAAGAGTCATTTATTTCATCACTGGGTTAAAGTGCAAACAAGCCCACATTTCAGTAGTGTTGCCTGTCTTTCACATTCTTGCATAGTGGGATTCTTGCATAAGATGTTGTCTTAGCCTATGTCCATATTAATAAACTAAACAGGACCTGTGCATAAAGTCAAACCTTTACACATGATTATCCTGGTCCAAAGATAAATTCTTAGCACAGTCCGTTGGACAGTTTTGGCCAAGATCGATTTAGC
Source organism: Merops nubicus (assembly GCF_000691845.1). Classification (NCBI taxonomy): domain Eukaryota; kingdom Metazoa; phylum Chordata; class Aves; order Coraciiformes; family Meropidae; genus Merops; species Merops nubicus. Next base: position 47,023 of record NW_008618687.1, on the reverse strand, counting down.
ACTTTCCCAAATAATGTCCTAATACACCTTCCCTTCAACCAGTCTAGCAGCACAACAAGTAGAATATCTACTTTGAATCTCAGGAAGCTTTTTTTTTCTAATGAGCCTAACAATTAGGAGGTAGCATAGAAATCCCAGTTTTAATCCCAAGTGTACCAAATAGTCAGTTGATGTCAAGAAATTGTTAGAAGGATGCTGTGGAAAGTGCCTGATTACTTGTCGAAGAGATGGAAAATGTCATTTACACAATAGGAACTGAACAATAAGCCAACGTCTTGACCTGGGACTCCCTGAAACTTCAGGAGGGTAAAGTCTATACACTGAGGGCAATTTGATTCAAATAACATACCTGTCTGCATGAATTCATGACACAGGGCACCCTCTAGAGCACTGGCATCCCATGTACCTGAGCATAGCCCCGGGCTGGTGTTCTGGCAGGCACACTGGAGCAGGCAGGTCTGTCCTTTGGAGGGCTGCAGCCACCTTTGTGGCTAGGGTTCAGAACCTGCAGAGCTTGGATGTAGGCTGGAAACTGTTTCTGCAGTGTGGCAGGCTCTTTGGACCAGTTTTTCTCAATAGTAAAGAGCTACAAGGCTTAACTATTTCAATTTGTCATTTGAAGTAACAACATGCCATTCACTGTTGTGAGTCTTAATTTACCTGGAACTTTGATTGCTTTGAGGGGAAAATTCAACAAAGGAAAAATGTATTCCCAGCATACGAAACACTGAGGGACTAATGTATTTGCAGGGAGCTTTAGTTCTCTGTAGCTTTGGCAGCGTGACCTATAAAGAGATGAGACTGAAAAGGAGCTGAGAAATATTCTTAAGGGGAAATGTTTTTTTTTTTTCACAGACCCCTGCCTGTCTTGGCACAAAAACAATATATTCTAATTACTGAAACTATGTAAGAGCAGTCACACTTTAATGTTAGGACTGCAAGAGGCTAAAGACACTCTGGTGGAAATTGTGCTGGGTTTCTCCCAGGACCTGCAGAGCACAAGTGTTCCATTTTGTTTCCAGATTTAATGCATAACATTGCTTTTGGTTTTCACTCTAAATCTGTGAAATACCCAGTCTCTGCTCAGCTCTGACAGACGAAAATATCTCGTACAGCAAACATTCCAGGACAGTGTATCCATCTCTCTGAGGGATGTATTAATCTGTTTTTCATGCATCTTGATGCATATTTTTCCCTTCTAGTTTTCATGATTTTTTTATTCTCTTTCAAACTGGGCTTAGAATCTCGATCATAGAGAGTACACAAGATTTTAATGATGCTTGACAAGGTGCTGAGATTTGCCACAGGGCAGAAGCAAAGGGGTACTGTCCTTTCAGAATGAACATGGTGATCAGAATTGCTCCGGCACTAACTTTCTCAGAACTAATTGGGGCTTTTTAGAGTATTCCACCTGTTAAATGGTTTTATTGAAATGAAAATAAGTACCTCTTACAAATAAGCCCATAAAAATGTAAAGAAGAGGAAACATTGAGGTTGTGTACATTCACCACATTTAGCCATTTTATTCATGTGTCAGTCGGCACACTTTTCACTTGAACTCCCCACTGGAAAGGTGACATTGAGAATCACTGAATGAACTGGGAATTTTTCCTGTGCAGCCCAATTACAGAGCACCTGTGCTAAATCACTCCCTGCTGATTCACTGGGATCATTCATAAAGCTCAAGAGCCCTCAAAACATCTCTTTCCTCATCTGCAGTGAGGTGGTGATGGTGGGCAAGTGGCTTCAGTATGAAACAGAAAAGATTGCTCGTTCAGATCCTCCTAAAAGGGTTTTTATTTTATTTAATTTTCTTGGCAGCGTTTGCCAAGAACACCTGGGCTACTCCACTTGTCTGTCATATATAATTTATTTTTGCGTCAATTTTTAACACCCTTGAAAGAGGACAAGAGGTGCTGCTGGCATAATTGTACGTCATAGTTCCAAGTCAGACTGAATATCAATGGTGCTCCCATACCAGAACAAATTCCATCTTTTTCCCAGTGCTGCTTCCTAGAGAAACTTCCTCTGGATTTGCACTCATACTGTGGAGCTCTGAGTCACCATGTATGAGGGCTAATGTCTTATTTCAGCTAGCTGGTCTGTAAAGGCCTGCTTGGCAACTGAGAACGTGAACTCTGTTTGGAGAATCACTTATGCCTCACAACACACCTGTACCTCATCCTAGAGCAGAGACTTTTGTACATCTCATGATGGGAAAGAATGTGGCCTTTCCCTTCTGCCTGTAGAGTAATTTTTCAACCGTTATTTCCACCACTTTGTGAAACCCTGAGAATTTTCCAATATAGCAAATTTATGCTGTCAGACAACATGCTCTTCAGCTATTTTTTCATAGCTCCCTTACAGTTAGTCCACACCTCCTGAAAATCAGGAATTGAGAAATAGCATTTCATTGGTACTCCAAAATATTGTTTTCTTCACTCCAGAAGGAACCTTAAGTTTCCTGTAGGGACTATCCCCCATAAAACAGGATTCAGCTTTGAAGTTTCCGTATTGTGTTCCATACTGTTCCTAGCCATTCATAGAGATGAAAAAGTAAAATAAGATGCTGTGGTAACCTGCTTGTTGTTTAGTGCATGTTACCTGATCCACTAAGGTTATATCTGTAAAAGCAGGTATTGCCCCTCGAGAAAGAAAATCCCATATCACAGGCCAGTTAGTACAGAATAAGTATGTTTGTATCACTCATGATACATGACCAGTTGAAGCGAACAAGCCATGTACACCATGGCACCGAATTTGGTTTAGGTTCTGTGTACTAACAGTAGCCATTATTTTGCAGTTGTTTTTCAGTTGAAGTTTATTAGAATAAGGAAAGAAAAATGTCACAACCTGCTTGACTTACAGCACAAAATAAAGGATGAGGATTGCATGCTCCAGAAAGACCATGGAAGTGCTTGAAAACACAAGGTGTGCTTGACTACTATTCGAAGACACTATAGGGCATAGGGTCACCACATGACATTGTTCCAACCATGTAGTTAACAACAGGGATCCCTGGAGTGAACTACCACAGGAAAGACTAACAGAATCATTTAGGTTGGAAGAGACTCTCATCCATCCTTTTCTAGTCCAACACCCTGCCCAAGAAGGGTCAACTACAGTATATGTTCCAGGATTGTGTTCAGTCAGTTCTTTATTACCATCACAGATGGAGTCTCCACAAATTCTCTGGGCAGCATGTTCCAGGGTTTGACCACCCTCACTGTAAAAATGTCTTTTCCTGTGTTCAGATGGAGTTTTCCACTGTTTAAATTTGTGCCTGCTGCCTTTTTTTCCTATCAGTAGTCAACACTGAGAAGAGTCTAGGTCCCTCTTCATTCCCTCCCATCAGGTGTTTATATATGTTGGCAAGATTCCCTTTAGCTATCTTCCAAGCCTAGAAGGCTGTTGGCACTCTTCACCTTGAAAGTACCTTTCACACTCGTGGTCAGCTTGCTGTTCACCAGAACCCCAAGATCCTTCTCTGCAGAACAACCTCCCAGCTAGTCAGCTCATTTCTCCAGCCTTTCCAGCTCCTTCTGAATGGCAGTACCCCCATCTGGTGTATTAGCCATACTCCTCTGAGTTTTACAATGTATAGAAATCTTGTTCACTCACTCTCATCATCCAGGCCATTAATGAAGATGTTAAGCAACATTGGTCCCAGTACCGACCCCTGGGGTATACCACTATTGACTTGCCTCCAATTCAATTTTGTGTCACTGATCACAGCCTTCTATATGCCTGGCTTTTATAGAGGGACTCCCTCTGTGTAATCTTCCCTAACCAGTGGCCAGTTAGATCAAAGGCTGCAGGCACACTTTGATCAAGAACAACAGACAGATTTTGTTAGAAACAGCTAGACCTGCCATTACCTTACCCTTAGCCGCAACTGACAGCAGTAGATACGCTCCCATTCCTTTGAGAGGTCCTAGACCCCAGACACAGTACCCAGAGGTTCAGGAAGATCTCAGAGATGTGGAGCCCAGAAATTGTCACAAACTGGAACTTCTGGACCTTGCTTTTTTATGGACCTGAGACCAGGTTTTGTTTCAGAGAAACTCTGGAAGATTGCCCAGGAATGAAATTACTTCCAGGCAGTATTGACTACCAGTGAACCAGGAGTCATGTGTGGGCACTGGAGTTACATTGTTGAACATGGGAAACATGTCCCATGTTTTCCAGCAACAGAGGAATAATGATCAATCTACAAGTGCAAATGGCATAAACTCTGTAAAGCAAACTAGTACCTGCAATTAGGTCCTTTCCTTGTCCAGCTCTATCTGTAGCTTTTATTTATTTATTTTTGTACCATATCTGACACTGTCAATAATAGGGACATCTAGAAATAGAAATCCTGGTCACAGAAAGTTATGTAAAAACTCCCAATAAATTCTGCAGTTCAGTGTCAGGCCATTTCACTGCATTAAAGGAACAACTTTTTTTTTCTGCTCTACTTGTATTGTTAAACTGCACCCATCACTGTGAAATCTCAACTCCCTGACCTGAGTATGGATAAATTAATTCTGAAGCTGTTTTTCAGAGCAGTGAACTGAAAACAGAAGGGCAAAGAGTTTTTGGAGGCAGACAGTGGAAACAGAATTTCTGTCTTGTGCCCTCAGGAAAACAAGAGTCAAAATCCTGTGGTATGCTTAGAAAAGACAATATTTAGGGTAAGATATGTATTATTTAAATTTAGCCATCAAGAATTCAGTGATGATAACACAAGTTAGTAATTGGTGATCAGAACGTTGTCAATGGAAAGTGACAGACAAATTTGTAGGAAAATTCAGTGTTTCCACAGATAAGCAGGGAAAATTTGTGGGATGAACAACTATGTAGAGATACCTCTCTCACCTTTGAGTATAGCAGGAAGATACACAGGTAGCTTAGATCAGACACCTACAGTTGAGAAAGCTATGGTGAGATGAACATCATTTGGAGAGGTAGCAATGTAGCATCATAGGTTTTGCTTTCAGTACATCCTTGAAGAAAGCAATACTGGTCAATACCTGAACAGATGACTGCTGTGGATTACAGGAGCTGCAGCAAGCAGAATTAGCATTAAAAACACACTTCATGAATTATCACTGAAACACATCGAGTTGTTAGATGCTAGATGCCCTTATACAAGCAATAAAACACAGCCAATGATCTTTTATGCACAATAAAAATCTCATGTTCTTTTCCTAAAAGGAGTAGCAAAGTTGGCCCCAGTGGCTTGGTTTTCTTCCAAACGAACAATTACATACTGCATGCTACCTTTTCCAGTCCTGGAGAAGACACTGTGTGTGTAACATTGCTGATGCTTTTGTACAGGCTGCTACACTTCAAGATCATGTTTCTTCAAGACATATGGCCTGCAGTAAAATCTGTGATCCAAGAGAAGACAGAGAACTATAAACTCAACAAGAAGTGTTTCTTTTTAATATTCTACTGAGGAGGAAGTTTTGAGTGGTCACATTTGTAAGACTTTTATTTCCTTCCCAATCCCTCCAGAAGCAGAGATATTGTTGGATACATGTCCATCACAGGCCCCAGTGACACCTGCATCAATTACTAGTGCTAGAAGTATTAACTCTAGCATCAGCTTCAAACTTTTAGAATCTGTTGTGCCTACAGGGCAATAAAAGACCAACCTCCAGCATAACGTTCATTTATCTCTTCAATAAAAATCCTGTTGCTTCTTGAGTGTCTCAGATGGGAAGGAGAGTATCTGGAAAGTGAGACTAATATTGTGAAGTCTACCAGGAGATCCTTTGTATTTTCATTTCTTTTTTCTCTCTCCTTTGAGTTGGTTAACTATGAGGAGTAGATTGTGCAAGATTTGTCCCAGGATCTTTAGCTGAAAGGAACCCTTCCAGAAATATCACTCAGTCATTAATGCCCGCAATTCCCCATTGTCTGAAATTATATAAAATTAATATAGGGTTTAGCCATTTCCAAAATATGGTCATCCAATATTTAAGCTTTCAAAGTGATTATAAGAGTGGATGAGGTTGTTCCTTGGCTTCTGGCTCTAGAAACTAGAAATATCACTGTTCAATTTGAGAAAGAAAATCTGATGTTCTCATATATAAACCCCAGGCACACGTCTGTCTTTGAATAATAAATCAGGGATCTCAGAATAAAATGTCTGAATAATTTAATCATCAACCCAGAATCTTTCATTATCGATATCAGTCAAAAAGTGATAAAGGCAACATGAGTGGTCAAATACACCTTTGTACCCACTGATATTAAAGCTACCTAAATGAATGTAAACCATGGCCAGTGAGATTTCTATCCCAGGTCTGGACTGATAGCAACTTAACACAGAGGACTCTGGTTATTGGGAGAAAAAACCCGGCACAGTTCAGTGAACAAGTCACTGATATCGGAACAGGAAAAATCTGGGCTGTACTCCCAGACCTGTCGCTGCTGTATTGTCCATCCTTCACCAATTACTGTTTTGCTTCTTTCCCCTTACACAATTTCTCTGGTTAGGTGGTAGAACAGAATCTAAAAGAGCACTTCTATGTCTTTAGGCAAAGACTGCTCCTTCAGCTGATTCTGCTTTCCCTAACATAAAACAAATATGTGGTCCTGGAAGAAGGGACCAGGCAGTTGTACTGATCAGTGGACTGCAGGATCTTTTATCAGCTCCATCTCCTGCTCTGGGCTGTCTTCATGGTCCATCAGCTTCAGCAGAAGAGTGAAGAAAAAAGATTATCTCCTATTCCATCCTGCTACCAGATCCACTTCATGAACAGTTACCTCACTGAGAGGTTATTACACAGCTCTGTGTAGCAGCAATCTGCCAGCCACTCAGCAGTTACAGAAGACAGAACTTCAGATACCTGTTATTAAATACATGACTTCAGCTCCTAAGCCAAGGAGCAGTTTCAGGAGTTATATATATAACTGAAACTCAGTTATATATCGTAACATGTAGAACATTTGATGTTTTACTTAAAACAAAAAGCTTGGCTTAGAAGTCTATTTCCATGCACTTTCTTTTGGCTATTCCCTATTAGATGATAGAGTGATATTATCCAGTGTGCTGGTCTTGGTGTCATCCACTGTCCTTCATCACCATAAGTCTACTGAAGGGACAGGCAATAAACGAATCTGGTGCACGGCACAATCCCACCAGCAGTTATAGCAGCACCATTAAAGTAGCTGTGACTGGATCACGATGTAAGAACAAGCAGCAAGAGGAAAACTTATGACAGCTTCACTGCCAAAGTAAACAAATCTTATGATTTCACTTTAAGTCATGCAGGTAACTGTGAACACAGCTTTTGGAAACACTAACACCAAGAAGCCAGAGAAGAAAAGGGAATCAGATGATCCACATACCTTCATAAAAGGGAAGACTTTCTTTCCATAAATAAGTTCATTGTTCTGCTGTATGCAAACCACAGACCGTTAACAAACATTTATTTTTATTTTATTTACATTTGTATTTGTATTTATATTCTTATCTGCATGAAATTCATTTTTTAAAACTCAGGAGCTCATTCAATCCCAAAGTGAAATGCTTCATTTCAGATGCAAGCTTCTTTTGGAATGAAAGTGGAAATTTGAAGCAGAACACTTCATCTTGAATCAAAGTGATTTAGCATTCCCTGAATGGCTTTTGCTGCTTTTTCCTTCTGAAACTGCTAAAACTGAGACAACTGAGAAAAATATTTTAGTCTTGTCAAAGCTTCAACCTTTTTTTTTTTTCCTGAAAAAAAAATGGATTCAATTAATAGATTGGCTAGTTTTATTAGGATTGCACACAGCTATCAAGGTCTATCCACAGATACCTGAGAAAAATTGATTCTCATTGCTCAGCTGTCTATCTGGAATTTGTGGCTAATGTGGGCACAGCAAAAAATTACTTGAGAATTTCCCTTCAACAGGCACAGAGACCCTTCTGTATACTCAGATATTATTACCTTGCTTCTCATAGGATGTATAACAGCAGTTAAACCATTCTCAAATTAAGCCGCCTTTGTTTAGGGGCCACTCTATCTTGTAGGTTGACAGGATCCATTTTCTCTTTTGAGAATAAGGCTAAAGAGGCAATTGCTTCCTAAACCCATGCTGTTCCAGCACAGAGACCACTGACAGTTTAGGTCCCAGTCCTGTTTCCTACTATTCTCTAGGTGGCTCCAGCCCAGCTCAGCAAGGTCTAACAAGAGCACTGCAAGCTCTGGTGTTAAAAAAGAAAGCAATAAATAATTCCTAGGTGTGAGTGATCCCAAAGGACAGAAAGTTACAAGACTCTTTCCAACAGGAGTCAGTAGCATCATCTATTTTTCCCATATTAAATACCTGTTTATTTGCTTGTTTATAATAGCCTGGTTTACTTGTTTTCCTGTATTTATTAAGATAGTGGTTACAGGTAGATTTTGGAAAGGAGTAACTGAACAGTTTGTGAAATAAAGGCTGAAACCCCAAGGCCCCTCAAGCAATGGCACCATTGTAGTAAATTTTCAGGTGTTGGAACTGTTGAGAGATGCCTCCTTCATTTATATTTGAATAAATCTATCCAGAAATGATAGAAGAGCAAATAATGGTTTATGGAGAGCACACGCATCAGACAAACTCTCACACAACTACACGTGCTAGTACCTTTACAGACAAGGGGGATTAATACACAGATGGCAAATTGTCTGACATATGCAAGCTGACAAGGATTTTCAATCTTCAATTATTGTACTAAATAATTTTCTCTTTAATGCAAGATTTCTGCTTCTGAACTTCGTTTTGTGTTATTATTTGCTAGAGGACTGTTGTCAGCTTCAGGGTTAAAGTACTTCTGAGGCTGAAAAGTACCATTTACAGCTACTGATTGAAAGACAGAAGATAAAATTAGGATCTGAGATGACTTTACTTGTTCAGGTGAAGTCACAAACCAGCCCTAGAGGGAGATACTCTGGAACAAAATCGACCAACAGAAAATGTTACTGAGCTGCTCTTCGATCATAATTCCGCTGCAGTCAGTGCTCTAAACCCCAAGCACACAGATGGCAAAGCAGCCGCGTCAGCTGCGAACCCTGCCTCTGAGCTATTGGAAACACGCCTTTCCTCAGTCCTCCTCCCACCCTGGTGCAACTCCCCTGCTGCAAAGCTGACACTGCCCTGCAGGAGGGGAACCAAACTCACAACAGAAAGCCTAGGGAGCTTTACTCTCTAACCACAGAGTGGGAGAGAGCTTGCTGCATGCTAAAATCCAGGCCAAAGCAGGGCATTATTTCTATTTTTCACTTGTAAAGAGGCTAGATTGGACAAACACTTTGTAAGACAGAGCTGCGGTGAACCATCAGACAGTGAGCTCCCAGGGGCACTGGAGACAGATAGATACAGGAACCTCAGAGGAGCAAAGGCATCCTTGGGAGATCAGTGCTGCCTAGAGCTGCTATAAACGTGAACCATGACCTTGTATCTGTTATGAGGTTTTACTGTTGTTCCTGTAGTTGGTGAGACGTCTTGCTGCTGTGTATGTTCTTCCCCTTAGGAAGGAACAGAAATGTTCACTATCTGTTCTCAATATGAAGTTACTTTGACCTCAAAATGGTCAAAGCACCACTCAAATTCCAAGCTTGTCATTGTAACAGACTGCGTTAGGCTCTCTGCAATGTTGTTTCCTTTCATCCTACATGTAAAAACCAGCATGCTTCTACTGAAGCTTTACAAAAATAAGCACTGCTGGCATCACAGCTGTGTTTGTTTGGATAGCTAAAGGACTTCATAGCATGGCATACAAGCAGTAACAGGTCTTAATCTTACTCAGCAGAGAAAGTGTGAATAATGTCAGCCAAACATTTATGAATCCAATCAAAACTAGCCTAGAGACAGAAGTTTGCTTCCTAGTAAATCTACTTTTTAAACAAGAAATAAATTGCTGTTGTAACAGGACCTTTTTTTTTTTTAAAAGTTATAGGTTAGCTGTTCAAGATAAAACAAGTTTGCAGCAAGTGCTCAGCAGGTGTCATGTGAGCTGACAGCCAAAGCTGCCTCTGCAGACAGTTAAAAACACTTTAACACAAGCAGCAACACTGAAGTTCATTTAAGGACCAAATAGAATAACTGACCAGAGACAGAGAGTAAATTTCAAAAAGAAATGTAGGTGGTCATGAAATGTCCTTTCACACCTTTGTATGAGCTGCTCTGAGAAAAACAAATGGATCATCAGGGTACTTCTCACACAGTTTACTTGGCTTGGCAATATGTAGAGATGGCCTGGAAGGGATGACACCTATAACCAAGCTTATCCCTCATTATTTGGCTGACATTGACTGGCTTGAACTAATCAGCCACTGAATTCTACGTATAAAAATGCACTTGGACTCTCCACAAGAATAAGTAAAAAAATTGGCATGTGCTCAGGTGAGAGCTCTACTATGGCATATTGCAGTAGAAAAGGATGAGATGAGTTTTGATGCAACCCTATCCAGTCTTCACTTCTGTCACCACTTGTCATTCTTGTCTAGCAACTTCTTATCCAGCACCCTTCCTAAGTGTCTATGTTTAGAGTATGTTGCTTCCTTTTAAGGCCAGCATTTTGCTTTATTGATGTGTTTCCAGGAAGGAGATGGAGCAAAGGGAGTTCCTTACCACTACTAAACAGAATCTACTGCTTTGGCTCAGTTTTTTGTTTTTGTGAGATTATTTTTCTCAACAACACAGCTATAAATGAAACAGCTATACAAATAGGACAAGACATTGCACTTCTGAGACCAAAGTAAGCAGCAGAAGGGGTTTTATCTCAACCTAGAGAGGCTTTATTGCTAGTGGGAGAAAACATACATTTCAGTATCTAGATGTTACATGGGGATTTTTTCAAAATGCTGTTCCACATGCTATAGCTCCACTCATCCTCTAATGAAGCATGCTACCAAGAAAGCTTATTGCTTTCAGCAAGAATGAAGCTTATGCTGATGTAAACTTTTCAGATCTCTTCATTAATCTAACATCTGGAAGCCTTTTAATCAGAGCTACAAGGTTACTTTAACACTCCCAGTGGCTTATGCCACTCTGCAAGACTTTCCATTTTGTGAAACAATTAGTTACTGACTATGTTACACTGAGAAATGCTGAAATTTGTTACTGATTGTGCTCTCAGCAGTCATCCAGTTATAAAGCAATGCACCTGGAAATCACTTGTCTGAAGTGCAACACAATGAAGGTACTGAGTTGCCTATTACAGCTCCTTTCAGTCCCAGCTTGTGTTTAATTTTTAAGGTTATTGAACAGGTCATTTGGGACAATGTTAGCACTAATTTTAAAAATCTTTAGAGCCTTCATCTCAAATGCCAGCAGGCTCATTTGAGGCTGAGAAAGTGCTGAGATCATGTATAATCTCCTGAGGATGGACAAAATCCCATGCATTTATGTTCGTTCTTCCAAAGCTGTTTTTGATATCAGCCTTTGTTGTCAGTTAACAGAAGGCTAATCAAACCCAAAAAGGAAGACTAAAGGCTGTTTCTGGATGTTACGCTAGTGTGATATATTAGACTGTTGAGAGAAAAAAATGAAAAAAATGTGGACTATTTTTTCTGGAGCCAAACTGAAATCAGGATTTTGGGGCTAATTTAAACAAGACAGAAATGTTGAGCACTGTGGAAGGGAAATTTCTCCTGAAAACATTTCCTCAAAGCACTTGGGCTTTGTTAAATAAAGGAGGGTTTTTCTTTTGACTTAGTAGATACTCACTCATGTTCTGATCCAGTGATTTCAGGGCTACCTTCAGATACCTTGCTGCCTTAGGACACAAGTGGTCTTGGAAACTGCCAGCATTTCTTAACCTTTGCAATTGTTTACAGACATATATTTTGGACAATGGAGAAAGCATGCTCCTAACGCTAACAAATCGGTACTACAAAAATGGGTTATTTTGAGAAAAATCCAGCGCTACTAAGAAAAAAAACCAACAACAACAAAGTGTAATCATGAAGCACATTGTTGTAGATCTCCCCTAATGCAAAACAAAACAAAACAATGCAAAACAAAACAAAACAAAACAAAACAAAACAAAACAAAACAACCAAAGGAATTTTAGGCCCATTCCACAATCATTCTTAAAGCAAGGTAAGTATCTCTTGAGACAAATATTATCTGTGTACAATTTCCCCAAAGTTATTGTTTCCAGCTTTTGCATCAATTCTTTCTATCTTCTGGCAGTTCAGGCACTTTAAGCAAGGAACACTTTAGAATATAGCTTTGAATAAGTTCTGGTCACATTCCTCTGTGTCATCACCCTGCACATTCCTTCCTCTGGGTGTTTGTGCCTTTGCCATAGAGCATTGCAGCTTGACCAACATTTTAGAGGGGTAGGCAAGGCCATGGGACATTTGTAACATCTTTAAGAAGTAGAAATGAGCACTGGTATGAAAACATTTTTATAGAAATGAGGGAATTTTAAGTGTAAAAATGAATTTTTATTACGTGAGCAAATTATGCCTTTACTCTAGCAGTCTTCTTTTTAAGAAGGAAAACCTCAAAACATCCTCACCAGAAATCAGAAATGTCACAGAACATAGAAATGTCCCTGTGATTTGTCAGCTTTTGGGGAATGCATCTTAATAGTTTTCAAAAGCATTTTCTACTATGGATAAATGCATAGTACTATATACTATTTCAAAGTCACTTCTAACTATGGAATGAAGTTGGTGAAGAAGTACAGAGTAAGCTTCTCAGTGAAAATGAAGAAGGGAAGATGTGTCAAGGAGCCCTCTGCACAGAAAAATACAGAGGGAAAACAAACAATAAAAAACTTTAATTCCCGTATGTTACTATTAATCACTTATATTTGATTTTTATATGATTAATAAACATTATTTGGTCATTTATCTTTTTTTTTTTTTTTTTAAATGAAATACGACCATTTTTCCAGGTAAGAAGGATCATCTGTAAATCACCAGTACTCAGTCTCCCAGGGGACATTTCAGTTCCTTTCCATTAACTCTACTAAGTATGAGTCGGAGTATTTTTTAAGAACTAAATTGTTACTAAAGACCTAATAGTGACTGACAGAAAAAAAAATGTAGTCCTCTCACGTACTCTTAGATATTTATATAACAGTCTTGAACATCTGAGTCAGTCACCTCAAACTAACTCCTGTTATAGTCACTGGGAAAAAGTAGAGCCAGTCTGAATATTCCATCTGAATGCTTTTAGGACAAAAAGTATCACACCTTATAATTTACAGTTATTCTGCAGTGAGTGCAAAGGAAGCCAAGACAACTAGCTCAAATGTGTATGTCTACATCTGGTCAAACGAACCCCTATAAAATTGTCCACTGAGATCAGCAGACAGAAATTACTCCCAAATCTGTATTGTGATTAATGAAGAACAGTAATACTGTTGTTTAAGGAGTGTATAATGGGAGTATTACGTTATATAGTCAAAAATTACAGGAAGGTTACTGGTTTTGATTAAAATCTAGAGGACAATAATCCATTTTGCAGTCACCAGTCTCTTCCTCCATTTGCTTCACATACATTTGCGACTCAAACCTACTTAATGTAATCTCAAGCACAGTGTTTCCTGCGTCTTTCATCTCCCTGTGGTGTTGTTCTTCCTTTGTTATAATCTGTTATGGACAAATGATGGTTAGAGAGGTCTTCATAGCTAACCAGAAACACATACAGAGACTTGAGTGGGCCCTGGGAAAGTTGTCTTGCACATAATTAACAACAGAGCAGGGCTGCCATCCTCCCTCCCCGACAGTTTAGATTGAGAAATGTAGTTATTTATCTGCCAAAGGGCAGGGATTTGCCAAGCCCCACACAGGATATATGGGAAAATACACAGAAGGGACATTTCCCTGCCACTTCAGATGCTTTCTTAGGAGTCAGTTCAACTGAGAATTAGTACATCATTTGGATGATGCACACGTGAGCTTTTGAGTGGTAAAGTCAGCTCACCTAAATCGGTGCTGAGTCACAGGGAAATAACATAACTTTCCTACAGCACCACACACTAGGTACTGGATGTAATCCCCAACTCTCCATGTGAGTGTCTGGATGCCGAAACCAAGTAGTTCCAAGTCATATAGTTTTATGTTCTGTAGTTTCTTGCTTACATCCTGCACACCTACAAAAGTGGAATTAAAAGTAATTTCTTCTACAGCTATGCCACACTCAGCCAAAACATGAGGCCAATTCTATGCCCCACTTCAGATTTTCCCATAGATTTCTGGTAGAAAACCAACACCTGACCTAATTCTATTGCAGTGGGTGAATCTTATTTTATGAAAATGTGTTTGGCACTATTTTTATAGGGTTTCTAAGCCATATTCCTGAGTGTACTGAGCCGTTAATATCTTTGTCTTTTGGTTGTAGTACTTTATAACCATAGCAGATGTTTAGAAAATTGTGTTCATAGGATTGGATCCATTGCATCTGCTTCTTCTGATACACTCTGCTTTTCTTTCATTGCACTCTCTTTAAATTAAAAGAAAAGCCAAAAAATCTGATCTCATGCTTGACATTAATAAAAAAAAAAAAGGAAATAATGTTTACATGTACTTATAGAAATGTGTTTGTAAACTAGAATAATAATCAGTTTAAAAGCTGCTCAGGTTCTCTCAATGGTCATTATTCAGCTCTGACAGTTAACTAAAACTACCATCTAAGTAAGAAGAAATAATACTATTAAATGATGACTTGGATTAACATCATCACACAACAATTATCATAGCAGGCACATCAGACAAGTCAGCAGCATCAGCGTACTGTGGGTTACCTTGTCTCCAGCCTATTCCATGGCTTTGAACTCTGTACTTGATTTTAGTTATCTGTAGAAAGGAGAACAGGTCAACTGTTCTTACCTGTGCTGTTAAAGTGCTTTGATATCACTTGGTAATAGTGATTTCTAAAAGAGCTAGCTGTCATTGCAGCTGCATATCTTACAATCACATTCTTTATCTTTTTTTTCCTTTTTTTTTTCTTTTTTCTCTTCTATACAAATGAAGCCTAAGAAAGATACTCAGTTGCCCACACATATATATTTCACCCCATTTCAGAAACCCTTCAGTATCTAAGACATCCATAAGGGACTGGCAGGTATGGCACAGGATCTACAGGTATTCTGCACAGTACAGGGAGACAAGATGGAATATCCTAGATCACCTCAAAGCACAGAAAACACTTTTTTTGTCGGGAGCTGATCCCACACTATATGAATAATTAGCTTGGACTAGACTTCTACCTTTAGGTGGCTGAATTTGGATGAAGTTAGTTCTCCGTCCAGTGCTCAGTTTGAGTGTGTTGGACTGGACTTTGTTGCTCACACATTCTAGTATTATTTGAGATGTTTTAGAGTATTCTGTCTGGACACCGGCTGCCACCCAAGGACAGAGATCTTATATAAGTCCTGCATCATATTTACCAACCAGCATAACCAATCGCACTAGACACCTATCTGTTGGCAACAAACTGAAGTCAATGTCTACATTGTCCTAGATTCAGCTTTCTGTTATCCAGGCCTAACAAATTTGGCTCTGTTTCAGAGAAAAGTAGTCAGGCATAAAAACTAGACATCTATTCTGCTTACAACCAGACAACATTTCCTATACTATTCCTCTGTTCAACACTGGGAGTATCTGTGTAGCCTATACTTTCTGCCAAAACCCATAAAGAGCTATGTTTTTACATTTGTTTGCTGAAACTAAAAATGTTTTTGTGATGCATTATGCTTCCCAAGCTGTGTTTCAACATGAATTATACAGACACAAGTATACTCAGATCAAAATGGCAGGAAGTGGTCCCAAGTACTCCTGCAAAAAGAACCTCTATTACACTTAATTTATGTAAAAATGTAAGGAGAGAGAGACAAAAAAACCACAGACTACCAACAATGAACAGCAAGAGAAAAAAAGAAAATATTTGTTACAACAGCCATGCTGTAGCTGATAAAGCAGAAAAGAAGACCCAAGCAAGGAACAAAGAGAAAAATGTTGAACTACAGAAGAAGTTTAACAGTGTATAAATAACCGGTGATAGAAAGCATCAATGTAAACATCCCCTGTAGCAAAGAAGGCATATTCAGTTCTTGGGAGAGGGACAACTGTACACAGTGAATCATGTAAAAGACAGGAAGAATTGTTGACACCAACCTGGCATGTCACTCTTGAGTCAGGTTGAGTCTTAAGTGGATAACAGGCTTGGGTTATGCACTTTTATTTTGATCAGCATTTTGGAAATACCAGTGGAACACATATATGGCTATTATAAATCAAATGCAACAAAAATGTTAGTTTGGAAAGTGCTGCATAAAATGTTATGCACATGCTTATTATTGATAATTACATGAAGTTCATAACTAATAGTACCAAGGCATAGCTAAGAGTTCACTTTTCTCAATGCCTGGCACTCAGTTGCTAATCTGTGAGCATTGGAAGTTTACAGAAGAAATTAAGAAAGTTTATTCCCTGAAGTAATTGTAGATATGTCTCTAAAATGTCAGCCCATTGGTTGAAGTAAAGTTATTCATAAGTGTAAGGTTTATTAAGAAAGACAGAAAGACAAAAAAACCAAAAAAAAAAAAACAAACCTCCAAATAACTTCCCATTTGGAAGTCCACTAAGCTTAACATTTCTCTTCTCAATAAAATATCTCAGTATGTCTCTCCTGATGTTTAGTTACAATTTAGATAGACTTGATTCAACCCATGATCAGTCTGTTCTAGTCCCATGAATATAACTTTTTGCAATAACTTCAAGATGATGGTTGAAAATGTCTTGGTTTTCAGAGATCCTAAAATGTAAGGACAGATCTTTCAAAGTCATTTGGGCGCTTCTATACCCAACCATACCACTGGCTAAAATCTAGGGGATGCTACTGGACTTGGACAGAAAAATAATTTATTTCTGTCAATGCTTTTAAGATTTCACCATTTTTTTTTTGTCTACTTCCAACTGATATGTCTTCCAGTATGTCAAGCAACGTTTCTCAATGATAAAAGGGGGGGAAAAGAGGAGACAGAGAAAACACTATGAAGCCTGTTGATCATCTGCTACTGATTATACTGCTACTGCTCTTGTAGGATGTGTCTTCTGAGTTTGCCCTGAGGTTATTGTGATTAAGAACAGCAGATCTATTTTCCTCAGTCCCCTGCATATCCTCAGGCCCTTCAGATCCATTTCAGAGGTGGAGGTAGTACAACAGGTATGAGAACTGACTACCTAGTTCCTAGATGGAAATTAAGTAGAGAAGGAGAACACTTGATAAAATAGCATATTAAATTTTTACCTTTGGTAGTAAAAGGAAAGGAGTATGTGACTATCATCAGATAAAGACAAGGAGTGGAATTTTTAAATGAGAATTCTTTTATCAAAGAAAAGAGCAATGAACTTCACCACAAAGACACAATCTCCACCATGACCAACTTCCAGCTTTGTTTTTCTTGTTTACCTGGGTCCAAATGCCTTTTTTTATCTGAATTTTTCTGCAGCATCAGAGACATCTAGTGGCTGAAAAGCATAAAAGAAGGAGCGAGTCCAGAAAAGGGCCACAAAGATGATCAGAGGGCTGGAAACACCTCTCCTATGAGGACAGGCTGAGAGCTGGGGTTGTTCAACCTGAAGAAGAGGAGGCTCTGAGGACACCTCATTGAGGCCTCCCAGTAACTGAAGGGGGCCTATAAGAAAACTGGGGAGGGACTTTTTACAAGGGCTTGTGGTGATAGGACAAGGGGTAATGGCTTCAAACTAGAAGAGGGTAGATTTAGATTAGATGTAAGGAAGATGGTTTTTCACTATGAGGGTGATGAGACACTGGAACAGGTTGCCCAGGGAAGTTGTGGATGCTCCACCACTGGAGGGGTTTCAAGGCCAGGGTGAATGTGGCCTTGTGCAACCTGGTCTAGTGTCCCCGCCTATGGTGGAGGGTTGGAACCAGATGATCTTTAAGGTCCCTTTCAGCCCAAACCACTCTGTGATTCTATGATATCCTGTCAAGTCCTACTCCTCCCTGAAATTCAGGAGAAAAGATGGGCCAGTCACCCAATCCAGTAGAGATGAGGGAAAGGAAACCAATTTTCTTCCTGCTTTTGCTGTTTCCAAAATATGGAGCTGGGAAGAGAATAAAGGTGGGTGAATGATGGTACATGTGAGCATGGGGATGAGAGAGCACTGAGAAAGACTGATATGTTGTCCTGAAGTATAAAGCAACTCAACTGAATTCTGCGGAACTTAAGCCTAAATCTCATTCCATTTCTGCCTTGAATCTCACGCAAAAAAAAAAAAACCAAAGGGGTGCTTTTTTTCATGGCCCGTGGAATTGCCAACATAAAAGATGACTTGAATATAACTCAGTCATCAGATATTACAGGTAAATCAAAGAGGCTTCTGGAAAAGCCAAGCAGATAATCCCCTGTCTAGTGCTGAGAAAATCACCCTGTTGCAAACTAAAAAGACCACAGCAGGCTAGACTTCAACACGTGGCTAGACAAAATAAGAGTTTTCTCCCTGCTGCAGTTCTGTTAATATCAGGGAGTTACACAGCAGATCAATTTGGCGCAATGTATTTCAATAATAATACAGAAGTTCCTGCTTAAAAAAACACCAACATCTATTATCTCTAGTTAAAAGTTTCTCTTAAAATTAAGCTTCCATTACAGTATACTTGGAATTCATGATTCCTAAGGGAAACCAGAGCTCACAGAGATGTGGTGCACACCTACTTCTTATCCCTAAAAAGAAGAGGCACACTGGTGATATATACAATGCTCATCAGCCCCATAATGTAGATGAAATCTCCAGACTTCCCAGGTGGTTTTGCTATTAAAAGTACGAGTACATATGGAGACTGTATAAAAAATGAGATAGTTCATAAATAAAGCACACACTTCTGTACATTTTCCTTTAGGCAGTTACACCCAGTCCATTTGGAATGAGAGAATATCTGTTCTCTTATGTTGTGTGTAAGTTGCATAAATGTGTATATATGGATCGTGACAGAAGGTGGGTGTGTTGTGATGATTTACAACATTTCATTACTCTGTATAGACTAGGTGGTCATTTTTCTTTTGGGCAGAAAAGACAATGGCACCTTCCCAAAGAGTATTTGAAGATGCTGAGCCAGAAAAATAAATAAACAAATAAATAAAATCTGGGATTCTGTGTGAGGCATGGAAGACATAGAAGAGGAGAGACACAACCATAATGGAGTCTGCAGTACCCACAGAAAATGGAAAACCATTGAAAAGTTTTGGGAGGAAATAGTTCTGCCAAGACATGCAGGAGATGGAAAGCTAGAGGCTTATCACAGGTCAGGCTCATAGCTTGTTCCAAAATAAACCCTAACATTGAAAGTCCTCCATGTGTTATTGGTACGTTCTACTTAAGCAGGGTACAGTGAGGTTGGATGCACTCTCAGAGCACTGTACACAAAAGGACCCAGCTCTGCCCAGTGTACTACAAAGCAGGGTGAGGCCATGGGGGGATGGATATGATGGAGCCCACTTCCCCCAGTATAAGCAGAGAGTTGTGCAAGGGAGGAAGTCTGAGACCCCATCTCTTTCCACCTCTCTGATTAAGCTTTCGCTTGAGCACATTGTCTGTGCTTTCCAGAGAACAGAGGGTAAAATTGCCCTTGGCATTTTTTCCCTTCTTCATGCACACCAGGGCAAGACAAGACTGTAAACCCATGTATAAGCAGCAGAATGATTTCATACACTGAATCTACAGATTACTAATGAGTTCTAAGCTTTTGAATTAAAAAGAAATACAATGGGCTCTTTCTTAGTGCAGGCGCTTTGTTTATTATTTTTACAACAGAAAATTTTGTTTCATCTACCCAAACTATTTTCTAATTTTATCAGTCTGGTTATATATAAGCATTTAGTCCATGTTATCAAATGCAACATATCAGGTATCTAACCACTGTACAGATCAGCCTTCCAGTGGCAAAGATGCAGTGGCCCTCATTCAGAAAGTGTTAAAAAATCACTTGGCTCTGGTGTCACCATGGATGTCTCAATCTGTGTTTTCCTTTTATTTTTTCTAAATGCCTCTGTGTTCTTGTCAATACTGTTAACTACCTCTCCACAATAACCATTATATTCTGTCATGTCAGTTATCCAGAGCACCTGTTAAACTGACCCATCATAGTGGAACTCTGAGCCACTTACATCCTATTTTTTTGGCTGGTGACCAAGATACTCCAATTGATTTTTTTTTTTTTTTTTTTTCACTCATTCCCTGCAAGATCAATGCATAACTGAAATTCAGTGCCACACAGCTCTCTTCACTGTAATCAGATAGCTGGCTGCAGCATGCAGGAGACACAAGGGCAGCAAACAATGAAGAGATGAAAGTAGAGATAAGGTACGTATTGTGCTGCAAAATATTTCCATTAGCCAAATGGTTTTGTGTTTACTACACATCACTACCTCCACCAAACCAGTGCTCTCACTTCCTATAAGGATTGTATCTCTGCTCATGTACAGAGCAATTTAATATCTGGTGCTGGTTTGTATCTGTTTAAGGGTTATCTGTATGTGGGGACACAATTTAACTAGATAGTAAGTAGAAATTTGCAGATATATGATGCAGCTTCACAAGGTACTTTACATGTTATTTTGATCTCTTGATGATAACTCCCTGTTTTCCATCTCTCCCATGCTACACTTTATCTGTTGTGCTTTGAATCTACGCAAGATACTGCAGGAGACAAAGTTGACACTTTTCTGCCTGATTTAACTAAGCGACAAAATTGCGAGGAAATGATGATGACTTTGGTTATTCCTGCACTTAAAAAAAATGAACAGGATGACCACACAGCTTCAAACCCTCATGCATGACCAGCCATGCCAGCCAGCTGTCCACCACTGGGATCAGTGAGGCATGGTGCAGACCAACCTGGTGACAGTTCCCACTGGAAAAAGTCACCCCCTTAGGAGAAAGAGTTAAATCATATGGATGTGAGTAGCCCTGTGCTGTTGAACCAGCCCTGGCTTATTTTATCTATTAAACCCAGTGCATATGACTAATCTCAGTCCTGCTCAGAAAACAGTCCATGACCAGTCTGCCAGAACTCTCAAACAGAGTTAATGATAATGGATGAAGGTGTTTTTCTTTCAGATTGAGGGCCCCAGGACCCTTTACCATTCATAACTTTGTTTTCCTCTTGCATTTATTCATTCAACTTTCCAAGGAACAGAAGCAGCCATATAAATAGATTGATCAGATTTGAAGCTACTGGCATTCCTCTAGTCTTTGTGTTATTTTCAGAGTTCACCCCACAGATTTAGAGCTCGAGAAGAGACTACACAATATTTGATGTTGTGCTTCTGTAACAAAGAAGGAGTTGGAATGTACTAACTGTAGAATATAGCTTTTAATTTCTCTGTTTTTCTTTTTAAATAAGAAGGCATGAACCATAAAATCACTACTACAACCCCTTACTGAATGGTCAGCTCCAGGAAATTCAATCATCTGAAGCCCTTTAACTACATAACTACTGGTTTCCCCCTCAGCAAAATTAGGCATAAGATCAAAGCTTACTTTAAACAATCCATAAGTCAAGCAGGCTTGTATAAAACAGTTTACACCATCTCCTCTGGTACAGCAACAGTATTTTTGGCAAGCTTTCAGTACTTCAGGTTTCTGCCTGAACTATCTATGCTGTCCTATTTGCCACAACATTACCCACCCTCTGTAATTTCGTTGCTCCAAATTATGTATCAGTAAAACCCTGTTGGGAATTTCCACATTTGCTTTGCTGAAATTTTCCATGTAGATGATAATGCAACCATTTTTATAAGCCTATCTGCTGGTGTTACTAGAAAAATAAATCAAATCGGGTCTATCTGAAAAATAAATCAAGTACACCAGCTGACACTTACAAACCTCACTGCTTTCATTAAATGTCAGCAGGCTTTTCATTGCTTTTGTTTATTTTTATTTCATTTTAAATTTTCTCATAAATGCTCTATACTTACTGTCTTCCAAATCCATTACTCTTCCAGTCCTTTGATACATAGTATATCTCCTCTGCAAAACCAGACATGGAGCCCTCGAGTAATATATTTTTCAGCCTGTATCATAATATTCTAATTACTGCCTAATGGCTCTTCCTAGAAAAAAAAAGAAAACATAAAAAAGTGTAATTAAGCAAGCCATCCTAAGGCCATACCAATCCTAGGGGTTGACACAAAAATATTCTTATATATAGTGGTCTCTTAAAATTATCACCCAATGAGAATTAAAATATAGCTTTTCAGAGAATGGAAGGACATTAATCCTTAGTTACATGTCAGTTCCCGTCATGAGGCAAGAATATAAATAATCATTCCATGGTTTATAGCAAATTGCATATTGTATCAATATAACAAAGATTCCTCTCTTCAAATAAAATGATAAATATGTTCATAAGGTTTTCTCTTTAGCACACCTCAGCCTATAACGCTTGCACGCATCTTTCAGAAATGATTTCCTGACAGATTATTCAGAGAAAAAATATTAGGTCCAAGCTGTATTAAAGTGTGGCATTAATAGCTACAGAGCTTTTTCAGTAATCTAATAATTCCAACGTTTTAAAATTCAATTTTCCGAAACTCTATGTTTGCACATTTGGATCACCCACTTAAATAATTTATTACTTTAAAATTATGTTTATACACATCAAATTGTCCATTCATCAAGAGAAAAATGACGTAAAAGGCATTGGGTGCTGGAGTTGAGATCTTATAAAATATGTTTCTCTAGTGTATGGAAAGTAGTAGCAGGAGTACTAAATCATCTTGTCTCTAGGAACACATATGAACTGTAAATGAATGAGGTAGGCAATTTTGCTTAATTAGAATCAATAGTATCATCCTTTAATTAAACAATATTGATTGCATTGTGCAAAGGGCAGCCTTGCAGAGGATATTTTAATGTGATTTCTGTTTGACTTGCAAAAATATTTCAAGGGTCAAACTGAACTTGCACATGGACTATCCCACTCAAGGAGAGCAATCACTCTGAATTCTTCTAGGTCCTTTCCATAAAGTATATGAGTGGAAATCCACTGTTAAATCTTTACAAAGAAAACAGAAGGCTTTTACTGAGAAAGATGTGAGCTTTTTTTATACTCCTCCTCCAAATGGACTTCAGAGAAGTACAGCATCCCATTTTTTTTCCTTTTTCCAATGTCAGGAAGATCAATAGAGTAGTGCATGGATCAGGAACCTCATTGCTTTTGCAACATCTCCCGTACACATACAGCACATAATTTCATGACAGTTCAAGCCACATTATGATAAGAAAACAAAGTGTCATCTTTTTCTTTTAAAAGCTGAGTGCAGTAGCTTCCGACTATTATTGATATAAGAATGACATGCAGTTGGTCCCCAATGTTCCCATTTTCCCCTGCACAGCCAAACTGAAAGTAATCTCAGCATTGCAGAGTGCTGAACAGTGAAACCATATTAAGCTACCAATTAAGTGCTGAAATGCACACCATTTCATGTCAATAACAGTGACAAGAAAAAACAGCATAAGCAACCTTCAGACATTCCTTTACAGTAACCAACCAAGCCATACATCATGGGCAAAATAGAATAAGAAATTGTGAAAAGCTTACTGTATGGCTGTCTGTGAGGCCTCTGCAGACTGAAATGTAGCTGAGCTATCTTTTGCAGAAAAAAAAAAAAAAAAAAAAAAAAAAGTAAACAGTCAAACACCAAGGAAAATTTCATGTTTGAACACATGGTCACTAATCAGTAATTGCAGGTCTTCGCAGCAGCTACTTGTTTGCAGATTGTAATTCGTACCATTATTAGTCATTACTAGAATTTCAAGGCTGTAAAATTCTACTCAAGATCAGATAAATGTTATTTAAAACCAAAAAAGATACAAATATATACAAAGAGGCAGCCCTGGATCCCAAAGGCCTTCTGGAAAGGAACTAGAGGAAGAAGGGAAAAACTGGTGCAGGGGGATGAAAAGACTCCCAGTCTCACTGTGGACCTCAGATGAAAAATTTCGCAGTCTTCAAAGTTCCAGTTCAGTGTTTTCCCCTTCTTTCCTTCTGGCAGCAAGGACTAATACCTCAGATTTTTCTCTGAAAACACAAGTAGCTATGCCATCAGTTAAATGTGAACATGGACTAGCTTCTCTTGTTACAGAGTCCATGTCCTATTATGGACACACACACACAAACAGACACTTCCCCCTTTGGAGCATATCAAGAATGGGTATCATGGGCATACAAAACATGGAGGCACACAGACCCTTGAATCTATGGAGCATGTATGGAAGGTTTCCATGTGTCACTGTACATGGCATTTCACAGGGTGGTTTGTCTGTGCAACACCTTCCTGCCTTTCCCAACCCATTACCAGAAATGGTAATACACATGCTCTCTGCACAGCTGGAACAGGCTGTGCATTCGGGGACTGTAAGAATGGGCACCTGCTGATGGAAAACATAAATGCCAGTAGTTATACATGTCAATAAGTGAGATAATGGTGCAACATCCTCTCCATCAGCAAAACAAAAGGCAGTATGGTCCTGATCATCACCCTATCAGCAAAACAGCAAGGGCAGCAGCAAACAAAGATGCCTCTGTTCATTTCCATATGTTACATTGATTGGGAGTAACATTCAGGTCAATTTTTCCTTCAGTCTTTTAAATGAAATTGTATATTTATTCCATTGATCACATTCTAAGTAGTCTCCATTTCAAAGCTTCCCTTTCTGGGTTATTTTCCCCCAGCTATCATTAATACAATGCCAAGGTTAATGAAGCACTAGAATCTAAATAGTAATGAGGTGTGCTGGACTCACAAGTTAGCAGGCCTGTAGGGGGAGGAGAAATGAACAGGTGAGTGCAGCCATGTAAATTTAAAGCTGCCATGCATAGAGCAGCCCGGAGGGTGTTTTGGTTTGGTTTGTTAACCCCTTAGTCCTTTATATTCCTTGGGTTTTAGCCTCAGTTTGTGCACATTAGCCTTCAGGTTGATGGGAGAGCAGATGTTTCCTAGGTAGAAAAGCTGTTGCTGAGTTAGTTCCACAAGAAAATAGATGTTGCTCTTTTGCCAGTGTAGATAAGTCTTTCCCCACAATGACATGAGCTATTTAAGCAGAATTCCCTCTTACTTCTGAAAGCTAAGGGTACATGGAGAGCTTGCTGACAGAATTATGCCCATTAGAGACCAATATTTTCATGCCTCTTCCTGAGAGATGGGCAAAGTCTTGCAGAGGATGGCTAATACTTGTGGGAAGACATCCCTCATCTAAGTCCCCCAAAGAAGTGCCCTGGCAGGGACTCAAAGTGGCTTTTAGTTCCCTGTATGGCCATGGTAAGAAAAAATATGAGTCCCTTTGTGCACTCCTCACTGGTTACAAAAAGAGAAACCACCTGCCAAAAGCAATCTTAAAACATCCAATTAGGCAAATAAGGTAGCATTATGTCTCTGTAATGAATGTGGTTTAAGTTAACCTATTTCCCTTTGGCCCTTGCCTCACTGGTGCCCTACAAATGACCACCAATCTCTTCTCAGCAGGAAAGTTGTTAACTAACTGCTGAGTAGCAACACTTTGTGAAGGCAGGATCACATGTAAGATAAGCATGATTGACTGCTGATATCCTAGATATCAATTTACCAACATGTTTGTTTTACCTAGTGATGAGGAACATATCTCAGCAATTAGACTTAAGTATGACATATCATTTCTTTCTTTTGTTTAACCCAGATCTAGACCAGGCTCCAAGACAATTATTTTTCTGTACCACAGTTTCTCAACTGTTAATGTAAAAACCCTGCATT
This sequence comes from Merops nubicus, assembly GCF_000691845.1. Classification (NCBI taxonomy): domain Eukaryota; kingdom Metazoa; phylum Chordata; class Aves; order Coraciiformes; family Meropidae; genus Merops; species Merops nubicus. The sequence goes on along the minus strand of NW_008618687.1, from coordinate 21,285 downwards.
CTTCTCATTAATTTTCAGACTGGATTAGCATATTAGGTGTACCTGTACAAAATGTGACATACAGAGGTTGAGGTTTCAAATGTAGAACTGAAAGTAGTACCATAAAGTCAGACTTCCAAATGCCCGTGGAGAACACACAAGTACATGGATGGTTGGATGATAATGTGAGTTTCCACTTCTCTCCTTTCCTGTTTTGGTCCAACTTTACTCATGGGGAGGAGATTAGAAAGGTGTACAGGGTTATCCCAGCAGAGGAAGCACTCAAGCAAAGAATGTATAAGGTATTCTCCATGCTTTCAGTCAGTACTGATGTAATTACCCTATCATGTAACACAAATTAGTGAATTAATTCCCCACTTTGCCTGTTAAAAACATTTGTTCTCTTTTAGGTTTTTTGGCAAGAACCATGCACTAGTCCCCAGAAAAAAATCCTATCGCCCCCCACTCCCCCAAAAAGTCACCAACAAGCCACAAAAGTTGTCAGTCTTAGTCACCATACCATCTCCTTTTATTAAGAGAGGCTTGACATGGAAGAGTTCTCTAGCCAGGCATTTTTCACACCCCAATAGGCTCAAATAAAAAATTATTGCCAGCACAATGATTTAAATGTAAGATGTAACACTACAGTACTTGCCTAGCTTGATTTTTTAATGTCAGCTCCAATGTGTCTGACACATGCAAGACATAAATGAATATCCATATTTCTTTGAAATTAAAGGTTCCCTGACAGCTCACAGTATGGAGCACATGGCTCTCCTGATGGGTCATTACTGTGGACTGGCATTATTTTCACCTCCTTCATTCTTCCCCAGCCAGCTTTACTAGTGGGAAACGAACGGCTCTCCCCACTAACTTCAAGGGCAATTTTCTCCAATTATTTGATATAAAACAGTCTATGCTATATTTGTTAATTACATTTGTCAATATCCCTTGCCAAAACTTCCTCAAGTAACACAACCATTGGCAGTGAACATGTAGATCTATGTATTAGGGTAGAGGGAATGCATTTTACCTTGCATGAGCTAAGGGTTATGCATGGGAAATGATTCCTTGTTTCATAAAGCTGGTCAATAGAGTTGACCTCAGCCTAGCAGTGTCAAAATTGGCAACTTTCACCTTTTTAAAACAACTTTTTCTGATGTGTTTCTACTTGGCTTCTTTCTCCACCTCTGTGTCTCATTGTTCAGTATCTCCTCGCAGCACAGAATCATCACACAGTTCATCTGCATCAATCTGTCTGCAGCTCACAGACTTTGCTGGGTCTGCCTCGTCAAGTGCAGTCACTAAATTCATATCTTTTTTTCAAGTCGGTAATTGCCTTCAGCTTCATGCTGTCATTTTTGCTTGTGTTGATGTCTATTAGATTTTGGTGTACTGTTTCAGAAGTTTGTGCTGGGTTCCTCGAGTCATGTAAACTCCAGCTCTGCCAGTGATTTACTGGCCCATCTTGTCTGACGCTGTTGAAATTATGTTTATGCACATACCATTCACTGTTCATCATGAGAAAGGTGACATATCTAGTACCTGTAGCCATATGCCCAGATATCAAGCACAAGATTTATCTCCTCCAACTTCAGGGTGTGATTCCGTTTGAGATAAAACTACTACTAACTTAACATGCCTGCATGTAGGTGTCTACATGTGAGACAGTGTCTAAGCTCCTTTTATAGCAGCACAAGCTAGCTCAATTCATATGTCTTCACAAGCCTCACACAGTGCTATTGGAGATGACCTTAAGCCTTCTCTTTGGCTTCCAGCCACAGGCCTTGAGTTCCTTGTCAATACAGGAAGTAGAGTCTAGAGCAATTCAACTTGTCTTAAGTCTGGCTAAAGCCAGTGGGGCAGCTGAACTGCTTTTCAGGCTCCAGCATAGTGATTAAATTTTCATTGACTAAAGCAGGAGCTTAGGCATTTAACTCACGTGTGAACACCTACATGCAGGCATCTGAATTTAAATGTCTTAATCTGAAGCTGATTTCCACTCTACAGGCTCTGTTCCATTGCCCAAACATACGGTGTAATTTGGAATGTCCAAATCATCCACAAAAGGCTGTCAGATATGACATGAGCTACAGGAGCACTACTCAGAGCCACATGTAATACCCCGGGGTATCTTAGATGGCACTAGAAACCTACATCTAGGCTACTGAATGACTAAGTCTGCACTATAGATGTCTAAACAGAGTTAGTGGGCTTAAGCTCAGAATATGATATGGAGGGCAAGGATGAGGTTTGAATTCTGCCGAGGAAAAAAGAAGGCATACCAGAAAAATGAAAAGAAACTTTGGTCAGAAACCCTTGGATACGTTTGTCATCTTAAAATTAAACATCAAACCTAAGCTAATTAGACTCACTCCACAGATAATACAAATATAGGTTCCTTCAGATGACAATTTATACCACAGTAAGAGAGATGTTTAAATTAGACAGGATAAATTGTCCTCTAGGGAAGTCTGCCACTCTTTACAACATGTGGAATGAACCCAAATAAGTATCTCAAATATCTAATCTTTAAGTGGCTGATGTTGAAGAAGATTACATTCTGCCTTTCCCCTTATGATTTGATATTAATTACCCAACTCCCTAAATATTAGATATGTGAAAACGGTTTTGTTTAGGTGCAAATTTTAAGTATTTGTATAAAGGATGAGTTTCTGTCAACTGCTTGTATAACATCCATCACTGTAAGCTAGGTGGTCAATATCATTACTTCCCCTTATAAATCCGTCCCAAGTATCTATATCTGGAATTAGCATTGCTAGTTTTGCAAACATTATTACTACTCAGCCATGCAATTCCTTATTATGCTCTAAAGATCACCTTCTACAGGACTGACCCATGAGGATCTGTGTTCACCTGTGTGGCCGAAAAGCCAAAGATTATCCACAAGATAGAGCAATCAGGACAGCATCCTGATAAAGACAAACCTGTGCACAAGAATGGTGGGTCTTTCTCTTTTGTTGTAAATCACAGCCAAAGGTGCCCATCTTTCTCTAAACCAAAAAGGAAAAGACAAAGGACTTAACAGTAAAGCCATCATGAGGCAGCTGGAGTCCAATAAGATATCCTGAGTGTGTTACCAATCCTGATGATAAATCTACTGTCTACATAAAGATAACAAAGAACAACATCCACTTGAGTGCAAGCTCCCAAGAAATTAAGTTGAATTCAGTCTTTTTGTGTGTGATAACAATTGCCTTAATCTTTTATTTTCTCCTTATTATTTTTTCAATTGTATTCTATGCATGTGTCAGCATATGCACAAACAACGCCTTAAATAATTTTCTTAAAGTAAACAGCACAGAATTAATAGATTTTCAGGTTAAAATGATGTTATTCAAAAGCAGTTAATGTGTATGATTTATCCATCACCTCTGTGTGAAGTCTTTGAAAAGGTTCCTTTGTTCTAAAGTTAGGGGGTGGAATAAGAACAACCACAATAATGCCTAACAGTGAGATTTAAGGAGGAGACATTCAAATGGTATTCATCTAGTCATACTCCTCTAAGACGAACAAAAGGACTTCATCACTTGTATTCTCTGAATTGCATTGTCAAAAGGCTAACCTTAGAACAAATGCTCAGGCCCAGATCAATTTTACCTAACCTTAAAAGCCAAATAAAAGTTAGATGTTTACAGCAGGATATTTCATACCTAAAACAGTTGTCTAGTCCAAGTTAATCATGCTGCGCATATATTCTGCACAAACTGGGGAGAAAAACAGATTTCCAGAGGGAAATTCACCTTGATGTGAATTGAATGTTTAAGATTAGAAAAGCAGACTACATCTCTGTTTTGTGCTTCATTTTGTCACTTCCAGGACACTCTAAACTTGATGTCTAATATTCAGATGAGGAAAGTTAAGAGAGAGAATCTGCGTTTATGTTAAGTGCATTTCCATCTTGTGGGAAACCTTTCCTTCTCTAAAAATACATGTGCGTCCAGCTAAGATCATAGATGAAAGAAGTCTTCCTCAACTTTTTCCAAGGAAAAACTAACATAAATTCCAACAGTATCAAATGAATAATTGTGATGGATTAACTGCACTATTATTTTTAAAGTTTAATCATTTGAGCTCACTGATTCATCCTTGATTGTGACCTCAGTTTGATTATTGCTTTGTGTCATTTTTTTATTTGCTTAGTGAAACTACAATACACTTGGTTTGGCAATGTAAGTGTATATTTGCTAGATCATACTTTTCTACAAAACCTTTTTAAATATTCACAACAGGCTTGTCCATCTAATGAATCACAAATGCTGAAGGAATACATTCCCTGGTTTAAGATATTTGCAGGTCACTTTCCCCTAATACTAAATTAATGAATTATTTTGCTCAAAAACTTAGAACTTTATGGATTACAGTTGATATGTACTAAAGAACAGCAGTGGATTATGGTCATTTCCACATCAAGCCTTCAGGGAGATAAACAGCTGAGAAAAAGAGAAGAACCGGCCAAAAAGAAACCAAAAAACTTCACCCTGAAAAAAAAAAAATAATCCTACAAATCAAAAAAGAGTAAACACATTGCAAAACCCAATTCTCATCAATTCTGAAATGAACCCTAGGAAAAAACTGATTTTCAAAACCTTTCCAACAAGAAGTCTAATTAAATCTTATCTAGATTCTTATTCTATTCTTATTTTGTCATTCTCATTTGTTTCATGTTAAATGTATATTACAGAACCAATTGCAGCTCTTGTAGCACGTTGCAGATGGGGTTATCAGTCTTCATGACAGTGATGTATGACATGAGAATGCTACACCATGCTGGCCAGAGGCAACTGTAGGAAAAGAAATCCCTTTAATCCTTGCCTGCTATCAATGCCAGCAAAGCATAAGATCCATTTATGGCACATCACCAAATTTCTTTGGAAACAAGGGAGCATGCTAAGGCAGAGAAAGAAAATCAGGTACAGCAAAAGGCAACTTCACTGAGGCTCAGTGAGCTGTGGAAAGCAGCAGAAAAGAAATAAGCTGACTGTCGATCTCAGGTATGCAAGATTTCATTTCACCTCTGGAAAGCTGGAGTGGCATTGCTGTAGTCACAAATGTCTAAAGAGATGATGGAGAAGAGTAGGTAGAGTTTTTGATTTGTCCAGTACTTCAGGATAAAGCAAACAAGCTTCGGGGAAGACAGTAAATAGAATACTCATTATTCCTGTTCCAAATAAATAGGAGCTATGACAAGGACACTGAGGTGCCCAAGTGAAGGGCAGCAAAGCTGGTGAAGGGCCTGGGGCACATGTCTTATGAGGAGCAGCTGAGGGAACTGGAATTGTTTAGCCTAGAGAAGAGGTGGCTGAGGGGAGACCCAACTAGCTGAACGGAGGTTGTAGTGAGGTGGGTGTTGATCTCTTCTCCCAGGTTACTAGTGATAGGACAAGAGGAAATTGGCTTAGGTTGCACCAGGGGAGGTTTAGATGTGACGTGAGGAAGAATTTCTTTACTGACAGAGTGGTGAGGCATTGGAACAGGCTGCCCAGGGAGGTGGTAAAGTCACCATCCCTGGAGGTGTTCAGAAATGTGTAGATGTAGCACTTGGGCACATGGTTTAATGGTCATGGTGGTGTTGGGTAATGGTTGGACTTGATGATCTTAGCAGTCTTTTCCAACTTTAATGATTCTATGATTATATGATTTAGATCATAGGATGCTTGAGACAGCGCCTCTTTGGGGCAGATCAGATAGGTAGTTCTCCATATTTCCATGTGTTTTGTTTTGTTTTGTTTCATTTTTTTCCTTTTTTTTTTTCCTTTGGCACTACTGCCTACTGCTGTTCCCTCCAGCAAAGACAGAAGTCACTCTTTTATATCCTACTTGAGTGTTTGTGAGAAATGGTGATGGGTGTTACAACTAGCATCCCTCACAGATTTCTTCCTTCTTTCTCCTGCCAGTCTGTGATCAGGTTCTCCTGTTCCTTCAGCTATGAATTTCCCTTCCCCTGCCATCCAGCATGTCTGTTCCCTGGCAGTCTTTGCTGTCTCCCTTTTCCATTAACCCACAGGAAAAAACAGTGACACGTTACAACTGGGAGATCTATGACTGCTGCGCACACAGGATTTTTCTCCTGGTTACTCCATTACTGCACTTGAAATTAGTAATATCTAGTCCTGATAGTCCATACTTTTCAATTCCTTGGTCTTAAAAGGAAAATTTCTGTTACTGACTAATGCACGTTTATTTGGGGAATGAGGAAGAGCAAGAATCTCCAGGACTCTGATAATGGCATGTCACATTCTGTTATTGTGCTGCACTTGCTTCTTCTGCCTCGCATTAAGAACATTCAATTCCAGCTCCTGAGGATATTGGTTCCATACCAATGAAGCTAAAAATATTTTCAAAATGCCCAGGGGGTGAATATCTTTATGTCCTTTCACTTAGATGAGGCTGGTTTAGGAGGATGCTGACTCACACACAATATCTCTTGCATACTAATCAACGCAACAATAATTCAGGTCATTTGATTTCAAAGCATGTTCCCTAATGCATTAACCTTTCACTGTTAACCTGCAGTATCCTCCTTCATGAAGCACAAAGGGATTCAAACAAGCAATGGGAGGATGGGGAAAGACAAACATAAATTGAAACTAAAGGGTGAGGCTTAGATTACTTGTATTACAATACATTCAGATGCAAGAACTGAACTCTGATATCCTGAGTCACAGTCCACTAGTTTAATCACAAGGTTATCCTTCCCTTCTGATCCTTTTCTTCAAACAATGAAAGCTTGACAACAGTTGTACCTCCAACACTTCTTTGAAAATTTACACCACAGGCAAAGCAATGAAGCCTCTGTCCTGTTTATACATGTTTCATAGAGCCATATAAAGAGGATAAACACCAAAATGTGACTTCAAAAAACAACGACACTGGTTGAAAAAGTACATTCAAAACCAGGAGCATATAAATAAATAAATAAATAAATAAACAGTCTGAAGCTAATCCATCAACTGAAAGCAGCCTATGGGAAACGTTTGGGGAATTGCTTCAGTTATATATATACACACACATATACATCTATATCTATTCATATATATGTATATATGTATGTCAAACTGTATCTACAGATCATTTGCACTCAAAAAATGGGGAAAATAGTTTAATGAGTTCTGCATGACAGCTCAACAGCTCTGCTCTATTTACATGTATTTATGGTCACTGCTTTTAAATCTTTTCAAAGTAAATGCAAAGGCTCTCTATATTCAAAATAATTATTTGATAGCATTTCTTATTTAATTTTGCATGGTTCAAAAACATTCACTGCAAAATCGGATCAGAGTGAAAACCTTTAATTACCAAAGCAGGGAAAATTAGAACTCAGTGTAGAGAAATAGACATCATGTAAAGTTTGTGACATATTTTCTCCTCAGCTGTGTTAAGCAAAGGAGCTGAGCTTGTAGGAAAGGGTTTCTACTAAACCAAATTTTACTTTGATGGAATGAATAGTCCTGTTCTTTTCCAAGCCAAACTCAGTGTAGTGTTCAATTAGTGATATTCAGCATACAGGGCTCAGAAAAGCCTCCTCTGTGTTAAACATCCAACAAAACAGTCTATCTCAGTTTTTTCATAACTTGCTGGCTGATGGGACCGCTAAGCCAATTTTTTACATATTATTTTAATTTAATATTTTCTGTGCAATGTATTTAGGGCATATCTAGGGATAATTCCAATCTTAATAGTGTTTAAATCTGTTTCCTTTCTATTTTTATTTTTAGTAACTGATATTTCCTCAGTTTTATATTAACTGGCTTTCCCTGGAGGAAACACCTGTAGATTTTAGGGACAATCCTACCTAGTGATTAAAATACATTAAAAAAAAAAAAAAACACTGAAACATCTTTAAGAATACATACTCATAGTATGAAGTCAATAGAGATGATCCTAATCAAAGATGGCAGTGACAGAAAAAATTCAATACTGGTTCTATTTCCAGCTCAGAGCACAGTTCAACCCAGCTTAAAACAGAACTGCCCTTTCCTTTCCTTTCCTTTCCTTTCCTTTCCTTTCCTTTCCTTTCCTTTCCTTTCCTTTCCTTTCCTTTCCTTTCTTTTCCTTTCCTTTCCTTTCCTTTCCTTTCCTTTCCTTTCCTTTCCTTTCCTTTCCTTTCCTTTCCTTTCCTTTCCTTTCCTTTCCTTTCCTTTCCTTTCCCTTTTTTTCCCCCTGTGACTTAAATATGTAGGCTAAAATTACTATGTTCTTAACTTAGGTACTTCAGTTTTGTGTCAAAAATTATGTGGGTAAATCCAGATTTTTGTGATTGAATACACACCGAGCCACAGAATTATATGAAAAGAACACCAAGGTGCCTTTTAGTCCAATATTTGCTGTAAGGCAGGATAGAGTATATCTAAGCACTGTGACAGATATTTGTTAATTGATTTGTTATGATCTCAGGTTACGGAGATTCTACAGGCATGGAGCTGGTGAGGAGCTGGAATTTACCTTTTTCTCAAGTCATGGCTCTCCTACACAATTCTTTGTGTTACAGAAGGGAAACTTTTGTGAAATTTCCCATAAAATTAAATACAAGTAAATTAATTCCAGGCCTATGTGTAAATATTCCATGAGAACACAAATCAAAATTTCCATTTGAAATGCTGGGGTCTGAACCCTGAGCCCTGAATTAAGGTTGACATATGGGTGATTCCCACAGCCCTTCATACAGAGGTGGTGAGTTTGCCTTACAGCTTCCCCCCAGGGTGCGGCCGGGCCCTGAAGGAGAAGGGAAATGAGCCCCAGGGGTCCCGCACTTAGGTGACAAAGGTCAGGTGTCTGCTTGGGGATAAAAGCTGGGACCACTTGCAGGGAGTCAGGAGTGTCTGTCTGTGGAGTGCATGCCACAGAGCTTCCTGGTTCAGGGAAGACCTCCTGACTCTCTCTGGAGCTGGGCCCCAGTCTGTTTAGACCTTTGCAACCATGGGCTGATCGGGTGAGAGTCGCCATGTGGGCACCTTTTTCTTATATGTTTAACTTGGTGATCTGGCTGTTTCCCATGCCAACTATGGGAAACCTCAGTTATCTGTTCATACCACCTGTTGTGGGCTGAGTTATGTCTTTTGTGGGATTGTTGGGGGTGGCGTCAATTATGTACCAGCTGATTGACTTGTTTGTATCCCCGGCAATCATTCACGCAATGTCCTTTTTGCTTACAATACAGTCTGTGTATTGGTTTCTCTTTCTGCTGGCTGTATCATTCTTGTTGGGCCTGGTCATTGGAAGAACACCATTCCAACTTCACCTCTTGCATTACAGGCATACCTTATGCTTAGACATAGTATAGACATATGGACATGTCATTTTGTGTACATACATCTAAAATAACATTTGGAAGTGGAAACAAAACCATTTGAGGCAGACGATCAAAATGTCCTTTATTGAGATCATTTTTATCATGTTTTCAAGGTGAAATTAAATTAAAATGTATTTGTTTCTACAAAGTATTTGCCAAATTCTGAGAAGAAATGTTTTCACTCTGAAGACATTTGATAGCACAGATTTGTTCCGTCTGGGGTCTTTTCTGAGTTCCCATTTATGGCTGTCTCATAAAGTGTTTAGGATTGCTTATAGCACCCAGAGTCACTTGTCAGGATATGACAGTCATTGTACTAGACACTGTGTAATGTGTAAAATGGTGTAAAACTGTCTGGGCAGGATTGAGCTGCCTTTTTACAGGTTCCTAGTGCAATGTGGGACACCCAAGAGTGTCCTCAACACGTGCAGGGAGACAGGTCTGGAAGAGCTGCTGTTTTCAGGAGCAGCAGCTGGAAACCTGAAAGGACACAATTCTGTCCTTAAAATGATGCTAACCCCCTATGTTTAGGCAACAAAATCTTATCCTCCCTGTTGTGAAGCACACAGTCTGCAGAAAACAAGGATTACAGGATTATAAACTATGTGTTTAGAAGAAGACAAGGATAATAAAACAAGTACAGGAACTCTGGGAACATAAAAAGAGGCAGTACAGTATCAAACCTAAGATCCAATTAGCCCATTAACCTCCCTCTGGCAGTAGTCAACACCACGTTATAGAGAAACAGAATAAAACCAGCATAAATGTACAGAGGCAATTCCCTGCTGTAGAGGACTGTAAATGAAGAATTTATTAGTATAAACAGATTAAATTGCAATGAAAGCTTAACAGTCATTTACCCATTCTTTATGGATAGGAAACTTTGGATAGATTAACTGCTAGCATTTTATCTTGAAAAGGAATAGAAGGTTGGCTTTGCTAACTAGTTCCAGGCATAAAATCCACTATTATCCTGACACCTCTCTGCACTGGAGCTGAACTGTGGCAGAAGACTCCAGTGTTGTGCTAACAGTGACAGGTATTAAAAACTCAATTAAGAAGGACACAGCTAAGAACAGATCTTTACCTGAGTCTGTCCTTTGGAAGCTTTGGAACAGTAACATTTTCCAAAAGCTCTACACTGAAAGTGTTTCAGAGTCTGGTGATCAAAACTTGGGAAGAATTTTGTGGTTTGTTTTTGCTTTCCATTTGCTGAAAACTAAGTGTTTTAAGGTATCAATGTTTACAAAAAAAAATTAAAATAAATAAAAGCCCTCTCCCACCAAAACCCCCTTATGATTCTAGTTATAATTCTAATGTTAAAAAATTAAGTCTTGTGACTTGTCAAGCTCAGGCCTACAAATATCAAAATAGTTGTGTTTTTCAGGATTTACGTGATGACATATATTCTAAAGACAGTGTTGTTATTCTGCACGTACATTTGAAGAGTAAAATATTGATCTTGTCACAAAACAGTGATTTTTGGCTGAAAGATGACAAAATGTTCCAGTTTTCAAATGTTTCAAAAAAATTTAAAAATCCTGCTTACCTGATGTCACTGCTGCTAAATGACATTCCATCTATTCTTCTTTCGCTGCTCTGATTGATCAGTGCAACACTTCCAGCATCAATGGTGCTCTGGCTGAACTGGCTTCCCAGGTTCATCAGGGGTTTCTTTCTTGTTCTGTATAAAATTCACTCAGTTCACAGCTGGTAACTCCAGCTTACACCTGGATGTCTTGGAAAATGAGCAGCACAGTACTGAGGGTTGCAAGGGCACAAACTGACTTCTAACATCTAATCCACTAATGCCCTCACTGAGCAAGCAGCTCTTTGTCAGTAAGCAGTGTACAGCTAAGGTGCACCTGAGCTGTCCCTGCTTCAAAGAGGTGATAAGCTAGTAAAGAAAATATGAAGGACTGGTGCATGTAGGCAAGTTCACAGCTTTTGACCACTTTGTGGGAAGGTCAGCCCAGGTCCTCCTTGGACAGAGGTTAAATATTGATAGACAGGTTTCCTCTGAAGTGTGCCATTATTAATATCCAGTAACAGCTACTGTACATGGTTGGATGCTCGCAAAAACAACTCAGAAGACTAAAGCTTTTGACTTGTGGTCATTTGCAGTTTGTTGTATAAGCAAGTATGCAAGGCTCCTCACTTTAATTGCATCAGTGTTTTAAAAGTGAATTCGGGGTTCTACCTGTCATGTCTTTATTAAAAGGCCTATTGCAGTGGTACCTGGGGACAAACAATACAGAGAGGTCTGATGTTGCTGGACATTGCAGTCTCTGCCTTGACAACAGAACAAGATGTCCTCAGAGAAGATAATTCAGCAGAGACAAATACAAAGAAATTATCAATTAAGGAAAGAAAGCTATGCAATGAGGGAGTAGTCAGAGCAAAGGAAAGCTGGCTGAAGAGGTAGGTGGAGATTCAACTTGAGATACAGGTGCTGGGGTAGGTGCAAACACCCTGTCGGCATCTCTTCACTGACAGCTGTTCATGTGCTCCATATTAACTCTGCTGTCCACCAGTTCTACTGGTCTTGTATCTGTTCTTCCAGGCTTGAGCCTCCAAATAACTTTTTCATAGTTTTTTTTTCTCCAAAGGTACGAATTATGTAGAGCTATGGGGCTAATATGAGTAGATTTTCTTCTCCAATTACAATGTAACAGGGGAAAACATATGTACGGTGGAGGAGGTTGGCTTTATTTTGCTCTTGTGAGACCGTATCTCAAATACTGCATCCAGTTCTGGTGTCCCCACCATAAAAGGGGCAGAGATGTGTTGGAATAAGTTCAGAAATGGTCCACAAAGATGATCCAGGGGCTGGAGCATCTCTGCTATGAGGATAGGCTGAGGGCACTGGTATTGTTCAGCCTGGAGAAGAGAAGACTCTGGGGAGATCTTACAACTGCCTTCCAGTACCTGAAGGGAACCTACAGGAAGGCTGGAGAGGGGTTTTTCCACAAGAGTGTCCAGTGACAGGACAAGGGGGAAATGGCTTTAAACTGAGGGAGAATAGGTTTAGATTAGATCTTAGGAAGAAGCTCTTCAGTATGAGGGTGGTGAGACTCTGGAACAGATTGCTCAGAGGGGTCGTGGGTGCCCCCTCCCTGGAGATGTTCAAGGCCAGGCTGGATGAGGCCTTGAGCAAGCTGGTCTATTTAAGCTGTGTCCCTGCCCATGGCAGGGAGATTGGATTAGATGACCTCTAGGGTCCCTGCCAATCAAGACCATTCTATGATTGATTCTATGATATGATTCTATGAAAGCAGACAGTATTAACTGAAAAAGCTGAACTTTACTCCAGCAGAGCTGATAACAACCATGCATTCTTAAATACTGTATGTACTTACAGTAATTGTTATCACCTTACAAGCACCTGAGTATAAAATCTCAGCTGAACAGTTCCATTGGTTGACCAGAAAAAAAAAAAAAAATATAGAGCCAAGTAAGAGGGGAAGGGAGGGACAGATTAGTCTATGGGGAATCAGAAGCAGGGTAATTATTAGGGAAGAAAAGTTTCTTAAATAGTCTTTTTGCTTCTTGCACTTGAATTTAATCCCTGCTACTACTGAAACATCAGCTTTCTTTACAGATAACCTACAGGTTCTATGCATGCAAATTGGTAATATAGAGGAAAGCATGTATTAGGAATTATCATGGCCAGAAGCTCTGAGTCTTTGGACACTGAAATTGAAGTAGAATGAACAGCACAGGGGGTTTTAATAGATTAACTTCTTTTGTAAACTCATAAGAGTCCCTGAGAAAGTGAAGAGATGGCTCTAGGGTGACATCTGTTTCAGAAAAGGATGGGATACACATCATGGAGTAATTCTCACCCTCTATGCAAAAATGCTGGTGCATGCTTACAAAACAGGCTGATGTTTGCATGCACAAATGGCTGCACTATCTACAGAGTCACTTTACTTTTCATTTCTCGGTATACATAGGAGTTCATGGAATCTATTAATTTTACAGTAGAAATGGGAATACTTGGCAGACACTCTTTATTATACTGACATCTGTAAAAAAAAAATCAGCTATGGAAAGCTTAAAAAAAATGTAAAATGTTAAAATTTTACATAATTCAAAGCAAGCTTTTTCCCCAACAAATCTGACTTCAAAAGAATATAATTCTGAAGATGTGTCAGCTGCATTCAGTTTTGTGTAGCAAGTTATATGTCTTTTCCTTACGATAATCAATGTTATCTTTGTTCTGCTCCTTGTACTTCTGAGACCATACCTCTAGCTTTCTCCTGCTTACTCTTGGTTGGGAGTCAGGTCCCCAGCAGTTCTGTAAGGCAGGGTACCTGCTCCAAGTCCTGACCTAGCACACCTGAAGTAGTCTGGAGAACAGAGAATGGATTGGATTGAAATTAAAAAAAAGGAGCTTACCTTCCCATTAACCATAATAAACGAGGTCTCTTGTTTTTAGAAAGTTATTCAGGGAGAATTTTGTGAAAGATTTGAATAGGAAATAAGATTTCACAAAGCCTGGAGTATTGTGCCAAGGATTCAGAATGCTGGGAACAGTCTCCAGTTGAGCAGTGCTCTGAGAAGGACTATGAGAGACTGACAAAGGGAATTAATTCCAGGTTTGGGGCTGCAGTTTGAGTGAGGGATCCAAGAAGCTCATAAAATATGGAGTAGGATCAGCACATAAGCTTCTTTGTATATGTGCAACAGTGAAAATTCAGTCATTTAACCCTCTTGAGTTAATCAGCAGCTGAACAGTGGGTTTTGAGGGCTTTAGGTAGCTTAAGATACATATATGCAACTCAGTTCATGAATGAAAAAAAAAAAAAAATTACAGCCTGTAATAAAAGAAATAAAATCCCATGTGCTTCTTATGTCCAGGCTGTCTCAATGACTTGGAATTTTATTCAATCTCCTTTGGCAGGACTTATTAAAACAACAGATCTCCTTGGCTAATTAGCCAATATTAGGTAGAGAACTGTGACTTCTGCATTCTTTAAATAGGGATTTTATTTGTGGCTGCCCATTAAAGAATGTGCCAAAAATCAGCAAGCATATATATACTGCTTTGACTTTCAGAATGACAAGTGCTGCAACATGTGACTCTACCTGGCTGGGCTGGCCAACTTTTCTACAAGTTGGGCAGAAAACTGCGAGCAATGACACTTATTGCATGTTTCTCATGGTGAGGAGCAGGGACATCTAAGGTGGACATGGTAGGATGGTGCAAGACTTAGTATGGAGGTTTTTCAGAAGCAGGCCCACAGAGAGCTGCTGGCTCACCTCCTCCATATGACAACGCCACCCTAAAGTCCCCATAGAATCATAGGATCATAGAATGTTTGGGATGGAAGGGATCTTCAAAGGTCATCTAGTCCAACCCCCTTTCTACAAACAGGGACATTTCCAACTAGGTCAAGCTACTCAGAGCCTCATCAAACCTGACCTTGAAAATCTCCAGGGATGGGGCCTCCATCATGTCTCTGGCCAGTATGTTTCTAATACCAGACATGGGACAGAAACTTCTCATAACACCTGCACTTGACTCACTTCTGTCTCAGGAGCTACAAAATTATCCACATAAAACTTACTGTTCATCTACCTGAAAAGTCCATAGCAGTCAGTTAAGGATTTTAATACTCTTTCTCTTTCAGTAGTGGTTATATAGGAATATAATTGCATTTACTTTTGTCCCAGACAAAAGAGAATTTTGAAAATGAGGGGAAAAAAAAAAAAAAACAAAACCAAACATTAAAAGAAAAGGAAGTTTACACAGTAACACAAGAACCAGAACTACAATAATTACCCCAATACAAGTCTGCAGAGAGTAAAAATGAGACATCCCAAGGGAATAGATTATGCCATGTCTGCATATGCTGGGGTTCATGTGTCTTTGTCCAATGCAGCTCATCCTGGTTGCTGTTAGAGGCAGGATGCTAGGCTGGGCAGACCTGGAGCATGATCCAGTCTGACAATTTCTGTGTTCCTAAGACTACTAGATAGGAAAAACATACCTTATTTACTTAAGTGACTTTAATTTTTCCCTTTCTTCCATGCAGATTTCATTTCCTCCTGGAAAGCAGCTATCCAGCTGTGGCTATGAAACTGGTAATAAGCACACAGCTTCAGTTCAAAGGTGATCAAGCACTGCTCCTATGTTTTAAGTAACAGAAGATGGAAAAGACAGGAATGGGAGTAGGTAATGAAGGCGCTTTGTGGTGTTTGGACCAAGCATCCAGGGAGCTGTCAAGAATGAAACAGCAAGTTCTGGTCGTCTTCAGATAGAACCTTTTCAAAACAGGCACAAAAAGCCTGTCCTTCCTGTTAAAAGAAACTCAGGGGGAAAAAAAAAAGAAAAAAAACTAAGTAGCTACATGCAAAATCCTTTCAAAGTTAATTTCACTCCCTCCTGTGTAACACTTTCACCTTCCTTAATAACAGCACAGTGGATTCACATAAAACTTTATGTTTTTTAAATTGTCACTCTTGCCTTTGAAACTGAGGACCAGGTCTTCTGTTGAGAAAAATTGAAACAGATAAATTGATTAAATGCAGTTAATCCAGCTTGCACTGCCTGAAGTTTTGGCACTAGTTCACTTCTTTACAAAAGAAAATGCACATGGAAAACCTGGAAAAGCTCAGTGGTTGAAAATTTCCTCCTTGTAAGTCTTGCCATTGAATTTAAAAAAGCAGGGATGTCATGCACATTCTTTTGTATTTTCATGCCTTCTACAAAAGAAGTTGAAGGGAAAAAAAAAAACCAAAACAAAAAACAAACAAACAAACAAACAAACAAACAAAAAAAAGAACCAAACCTAGTAACTATTAGAAAAACATAGCCAAGCTTTAAATTGTTTCAGTTTTTGAAGTACATCTTGTTTCCTTTCTATCCTCAGCAAACCATTTTGTAGCTACAACAAATCAGAACTTCATGTCTGAGATTGATGGGTACAAGGGGGCAGAGATCCAACCAAATCCAAGCTGGTTGTTATATGGACAAGAGAGTCCAGGACAACTCCTAGAGAGACTGTAGCAAGTAGACCAGGTTGCTCAAAGCCTCATCCAACCTGGCCTTGAACATCTCCAAGAAGGGCCCATCCATAATGTCTCTGGGCAATCTATTTCAGAGTCTCACCAGCCTCGTACTGAAGAACTTCTTCCTAAGGTCTAGCCTAAACCTTCTCTTCTTCAGTTTAAAATCATTTCCCCCTTGTCCTGTCACTTCACACTCTTGTGAAGTCTCTCTCCAGCCTTCCTGTAGGTTCTCTTCAGGTATTTGTGTGTATGAAGGAGCCGGTCTGAGTACCAGCACCTGGAGCGAGGCTGCAGCCTTGAAGGCTCTTGTGTCCAGGTGCCAGCAGCTGGCGAGGATGGGATCCAGAGTCTGCTACAGGGCAGACATATAGAACAGAATAGACTGTGTCAGTTGGAACATCTCCTCTAATCCAACTCCCTGACTACTTCAGGGCTGACCAAAAGTTAAAGCACGTTATTAGGGACATTCTCCAAATGCCTCTTAAATGCTGACAAGCTTGTGATATCAACCACGTCTCTAGGAAGCTTGTTTCAGTGTGTGACCAACCTCCTGGTAAAGAAATGCTTCCTAACGTCCAGTCTTTACCTCACCTGACAGATCTTTGAATCATTCATAGGACAACCAGGGGATCAGGTCCAGTCAGCATAGATTCGTAAAAGGCAGGTCCTGTTTGACCAACCTGATCTCCTCCTGTGTTGCCCATGGCATTCTGCTGGAGAAGCTAGTGACTCATGGCATAGACAGGTGGACTCTTTACTGGGTTAAACACTGGCTGGTTAAATCCAGGTGGCATCCAGTCACAAGCAGTGTTGTCCAGGGCTCTGTTTTGGGGCCAGTCTTGTTTAAAATTTTTATCAGTGATCTGAAAGAGGGGATTCAGTGCACCCTCAGTAAATTTGCAGATGACACCAAATTGAGCTGGAGTGTTGATCTCTTCAAGGGTCCGGAGGCTCTGCAGGGGGATCTGGACAGGCTAAATTGATGGGCTGAGGTCAACTGTATGAGGTTCAACAAGGCCAGGTGCTGGGTCCTGCACTTCAGTCACAAGCCCAGGTAACACTACAGGTTTGGGGACGAGTGGCTGAAAAACTGCCTGGCAGAGGAGGATCTGGGTGTGCTAGTGGACAGCCGGCTGAATGTAAGCCAGCAGTGTGCCCAGGTGGCCAAGAAGGTCAACAGCATCATGGCCTGGATCAAAACTATTGTGGCCAGCAGGAGTAGGAAAGCAATTGTGCTCCTGTGCTCACAGCTTGGGTACCATGTTCAGTTTTGGACACCACAATATAAGAAGGACATTGAGGTACTGGAGTGGGTCCAGAGAAGGGAAACAAAGTTCATGAAGGGTCTGGGAAATGTGTCCTATCAGGAACAGCTGAAGGAACTGGGATTATTTAGTCTGGAGAACTAAAGGCTTAGGGGAGGAGGCTGAGGGGAGATCTTCTTTTATCTAAAACTACCTTAAAGGAGGTTGTAGTGAGATGGGTGTTGGTCTCTTCTCCCGCC
>NW_008618687.1:0-3274 GCF_000691845.1 Merops nubicus | reverse complement strand
AGTAGACATGGCACTCCAGGACATGGACATGGTTTTGTGGTCATTGTAGTGTAGTGTTGAGTTGAAGGTTGGAACTGATGATCTTAGAGGTCTTTTCCAACCTTAATGATTCTATGATTCCCATGCAAGCTATCACTAGATCCCAGAGACAAGA
This sequence comes from Merops nubicus, assembly GCF_000691845.1. Lineage (NCBI taxonomy): Eukaryota > Metazoa > Chordata > Aves > Coraciiformes > Meropidae > Merops > Merops nubicus. The sequence goes on along the minus strand of NW_008618687.1, from coordinate 3,120 downwards.
TATCACCACTTCCTTCTCCAGGTTCCCCTCCTCAAGAAACTGCAGAGAGAAATGAGGTCACCTCTCAGACTCCTTGTCTCCAAACTAGACAAACTTAAAGTCCTTAGCTGCTCCTCATAGGACATTCCTTCCAGCCCTTTCTCCAGCTTTGTTGCCCTCCTCTGGATGCATTAAAGCATCTTCACATCCTTTTTGTGGATGTGAATATATTGTGGAGGCCTCCCCCTAACTTGCGGGGCCCAGAACTGCACACAGTGCTCTAGGTGAGGCCACACCAACACTGACTAGGGGGACAATCACTACATTTCACTGTTTAAAATCAGCAAACTATTATTGATGCAGCCCAAGATGCACTTTGCCCTCCTGTTTTTGCTGAGATTTCCTGGTCTTTGGCCAGCTCACATGGCTGTTTTCTTCCAGAATACTAGAACAAGATAAGTGTTTGTACAGATTTTTATGACGTTTGTGAAATCAAGAACTGATCATGTAGGTTTTTCCTGCACAAGCCCCTCTAAATTTTTCAGTATAGCTTCTTTACTGTTGCATGTGAAATTCCTAGAAATCTTCTAATGTGATTTTTAGAGAGTCACCATAACTTATGTTTAGAAATAAATTACCTTCTTGAAATACAGAGGAAAAAAAAAAAAAAGGTTTTATTTGCTTAATTGGTTCCCTTAATAAGGGCTAACTGGAAGGTTTCTTTTCGTAGCACATCTTAAAATCCTTTTTTTCATTCTTAGTGAAAACAATTTCACTCAGAAGTCATGAAGCAGTATAGAAATGACACAGAACAGAAAGGATGGAACAGCCTATGCAGTTATCTTTTACTTTGTTCTGAACAGAGTTGAGGGCTCGGCTATAGTAAAGGCATGCTAACCAGTGGGTACCCAGACAATATGCAGCCACAACTCAAGGACAGCACAAATGAGAGACTATTCCCAAAAAGCATTAGGATTGGGACCAGCCTACTCTGAGAACAAGTTTAACCATATGGACATAAACCATGACATGCTCCCTAACCCATGAGGAAAGAACAGGCTTTGACTCCTTTTATTTCAAGAGTACAGGTAGACAGAGATACTTTCCAAAGGATATGGAGGAAAAGTCAATGTATGTTTGCAAAGAAAAACAAACTCATTACTGTATGAATCCATGAACTAAAAAAGATCAAATTAAGGGCAAAATTACCAATTTCTAATTAATCCAACAGTGATATTAATAATAAAATATATAAGGCATCTCTCTGTGTGTGTATAAGTAGCCTCCTCCAACCTTCAACCTGCCCCAGTCCTTCAGATTAACATTTTTCTTGAATTTCACCCTCTCTGCTGTGATGAGTTGACAAAACTTCCAAAACACTCTGTGCAGTGTCTCAAACAACAGCAAACACAGTTGCTGTAGTTGAGCACGAGCAATAGTTCTTACATCTCTAGCTTGTTAAGAAACTTTGAAGGGAAGCCTAGGATCTCTAACAACAAAAGAGAAAATAAGACATCAGTTATCAGTGTTCAACATTATCAATACATTTCTTGTGCATTTAGGATTAATACGTAGTACACTAAACTACTGGTCCCATCACTTATAAAAACATGCATAGATTAACAAAGTCCCACTTTCCTCAGAATTATTATGCACATTATGAATATTACCTTTCTCATCTGTGAGGAGTTTAGCAGTCTGAATTACCCCTGTATTACTAGATCAATCAATTATAAACCTTTACGTAATGTCAAAGATTCACATAAGTGTATGTAACTCTGCCTCACAAATATCCTTAAGAGTATTTCTACTGCATCTCATATAGACACAAATCAGAATGAAGTCCCTGTCTTCAAGGGTTTGAACTGAAATTCTCTTCTAATCTAGCAACATTTCAGCTGAAAGTGCCCAATCCTTCAAAACATATCATCTTTGCTACTCTGCTGCTTCCACCATCACTATTCTGTAAGGCAGCAGCTGAGAATTATAGATCTGATTTTGTCTGATTAAGTGTGACTTCAGAATCACTGAGAAGGAATCTATTTTCTGCTCAGCAGTCTGGGAGATTTATCAGTGAATGCATCATGTCCCAAAGCACACTGCTACTGGGCTATAAAATATTCCAATGTCTTATTAATAAGTTAATTGAATCCATTGTAATTTTCCTAGTATTCATGCAGCTTACTTTGTCATTGATTGACAGAGATGAATTTGAAGATATTTAAGAGTTTCACAAGCAGACGAACAGTTATATCTGAATTATCATGAAAGAGGAATATTTAATAAGGCACTGTACTAATCTTTCATTAGAAAATGTGATGTAGTAACCACTGCAAACCTAATCCTGTTCCTGCTTACAGCAAAAGGAATTCTACCTACAGATTCAATGCCATTTGGAGTTAAAAATTACTGAATTTTTCCCAGAAGTCAAGAAAATTGCAATGAAATGAGATAAATATCAGAGAAAAGTCCATCAAAGCCAGCTATAACTAAATCACGTGGTTGCTGAGTGACTCATACATTTAATTTCAAGGTAGATGATTTATAATCTAGAATTTTAGTTGTTTAGGTCTTGAGTAGTATCACAGGCACATCAAAGCTTACCAAACTTGCGTGGTGATCAGTCATACTCAGCATCTCCCCATTTCACATCCAGCATCAGGATGCAGTCACATGAATGAGTTGTACTTTTGCTACTGTCCTGGGACAGAGAGGGCCCATTGCACTCCCAAAACCATGACAAAAGGTCCATCTGGATGCTTTGAAAACTCTTGTTTTGACTCAAACCAAAACTACCACTGCATTAGAGCAAGAATATTAATGTTCTTACAAGGGATTTCCTCACCTGGTTCTCATTTGGCACCATGAATTTGACTTCCAAAACTTTGGTTGCTTTTTGAGACAGTTTCATTTACTCTAGAGGGATGTAGCACCACGAACCTGCCTGAGGCATCCAGGGCAGCTCTTTAACAGAAGATATTGCATGTAGCATGCATAACTGTCCTTGCATGTCTTAAAGATTCATGTATTCTAAAGAGCTTTTCAAGATACACCCTGCATCCAGAGGCCACCATCCTAGCAAAACATGTCAGTTTTAGCTCAAACACAAACACTACACATCATAGAATCATAGAATCCTTT
>NW_008618686.1:647-893 GCF_000691845.1 Merops nubicus | reverse complement strand
AGCAGATTGTCGCAACCTCGCAAATCATTGTCATGAACCAACGAAAAATCACTAAGTTAGAGGATGGGGTAAATGGCCCAAAGAAAGGGGTAGGCTAAATTATAACACCCTCCTGTAACTACTACTATTTCTAAGAAGAGAAGGGAAATGGGATGAAGCGTCACACTGAAATGCAGAGGTCTGAACCCTGAGCCCCCAAATTAAAGTTGACATATGGGCGATTCTCACAGCACTTCATAATGAGGT
>NW_008618686.1:0-227 GCF_000691845.1 Merops nubicus | reverse complement strand
CTGTGTGTACCCCCAGCGATCATTCATGGAATGTCCTCCTTGTCTACAATACAGTCTGTGTATTGGTTCATGTTCCTGCAGGTGGTATCATTTTTGTTGGGCCTGGTCATTGGCAAAACAAAATTGACAAGGAGATCGGCCCTGTCTCAAGTTCCCAGTTGGGAAGATAACGTGTATAGTTCACTGGCCCGCGAATGGATCAAATTTGGAGGACCATGTGAACAATG
>NW_008618685.1:0-1283 GCF_000691845.1 Merops nubicus | reverse complement strand
AGCCACCTCCCACCAGTCCCCCCTCACCAATGACTTTGCCCAGGTGACCTCACACCGGTCACCTGCACCAGGTGCCACCACCGTCCCCACGGAGACCTGCCGCCCAACCGGTCCCGCTGCAGCCACAGCAGAGCGTGGCTGGGGGCAGGGGGGATGGTGGCACTCCCGCTGGGGCACCCCCAGACCCAGATGGCTCCTGGGAACCCAGCTTTGAATTCGTCACCAGAACAGCAAGAAAAACTTGATGGGATTCAAGCGAGGAGCCCAGAAGAGGAGCAGAGGCTGGTGGTGGTGGGCGGGTTTGCCCTTTCCCATCAGCGGTGTCTCAAGTGGGGAAGGAGACCCGCTGGCACCCTCTGCTCCCCACAGACGGGCCAGGGCTCACCCCGAACACACCCCAGCCAGGGCTCCCTCACCTGGCAGCACCCAGGTCCCAGCTCCGCAGCAGGACCTGAACCACACTGGGATGTGACGTGCTGCTCCAGCCAGAACCTCTCTTGGTGGCACTGGTGTCCCCACACCCCCAGAGCCACAGCAGATGGCCTTTAACGGGCAGGCATTGCCCATTAGTGAAATTAAACCAAAGTGTTAGTGCTCAGCAACACAAGCAGAGTCTGCTCCGGCTGGAGGTCCTGGTGGGCACTGGCCAGTCCTGTTGTGCCAAAGGGAAGGCTGGGCCAGGAGGCCCACACGCACCGTTGCCAGGAGAGAGGGTGCCTGGAGCAAGGAGAGGGACCTTGGTGTCCCAGCTTGGCTGACACTGAGCTGTGCAAAGCCACCACACGTCCCAGGGCCCCACGCAGCCCCTGAGGGCACCCCTGTGTTAGACGTGGTGGTGTCCCTTCACCCCCCACCCCAGAAGAGGGACTGACTCTGAACTGGAGCTGTGGGGTTTGGGGGTGGACCACGCGTTCCAGACAAGGAGCTGACTGCATGGTCACATCCAAAGAGCTACAGTCCATGGCTCAGTGCTCAGGTGGGAACCAGCAATGAGTGGTGTCCCTCAGGGTCCCATACTGGCACCAGTGCTGTTTAGTGTTGTCACAAACAACGTGGACAGTGGGATCAAGTGCACCCTTGACAAGTTCACCGGTGACACGAAGCTGAGTGGTGCCATTGATACATGCGAGGGACAGGATGCCACCCAGAGGGACCTGGACAAGCTGGAGGAGTTGGACTGCATCAACCTCATGAGGTTCAACCACACCATGTGCCAGGTCCCGCCCCTGGGTCAGAACAACCCCTGGTGCCTGCCTGGGCTGGGGGTGCAGGGCTGGGGAGCA
>NW_008618684.1:0-8352 GCF_000691845.1 Merops nubicus | reverse complement strand
CGAGGCGGTGACTGATCTCTGTACCGCCGGCTTCACCCCTTCCAGCCTTCCCCCGAGGCGGGGAACGGGCTGAAAGGGGCCTGGAGACAAAAGCCGGGCCGCAGGCAGGGCCTGGAGGTGCCATCCTCCTCCCGGGGCCAAAAAAACCCCCAACAATCAAGCAAAGATGGCAAAGGATTGAAAGCCGTTATCCCCTTATGTAAGATACTCTTGAAAACTAATCGAGGGTACTGAGCCTAAAGTAGAACATAAGAGTGTTAGGAGGGAGCTGTGGGTTTAAAACTCCCCTTAAAGATTAAACAATCCCTGCAGAGGCTGGGGAAGGAAATATTAGAATCGAGGTGAGCGGTGTAGAGGGACGGATGCCAAGTACATCAGTCTGTTGTGTGTGAAGGAAGCCACGGTTAGAATTGGTACGTGGGCTAGAAAGTTTTTTTAGGAAGCCGTTTTAACACTTGGCTGCTGTTTAAAGGTTATATATTTTTTTTTTTTCCCAAGAGGAATAAGTGCACACAAACATCACTCTAAAATACACCCAGAGTGCAGGCAGCCTTCATGATGTGGAAGGTGAAATGTGTAAAGGGTCGATTTCACCCCGTGTTTCTGGACAGGGTGGGTAGAGGTGAAGTTGGTAGGGAGGGATGCGTGAGAGAGAATGAAAATGAGATCAAATAACTATCTAAGAGCCTAAAATAACGGATTGAACAGTCGTTTAATCGAGAGAGAGTGCAAATCCAGGTTTTTTTAAACTAAAACTTCACAGTTGCTGTGCTTACTAATGCCTCCAGCATCTAATATTTGACCCCTGTGGCTGTTCAGTGCCTCTAATATGAAATATTCATCCCAGGTTTCAAGCTCGTTTTGAAAAAAAAAAAAAAAAAAAACAGCTCGGCCGAAGTGTGCAAAATGGTGGATTAATTTGTACATGTTTATTCTGATTTTGCAAATGGCTGCTGGCACTCACAGACAGGACGATTGTGAAAATTTCCCCAAGGGCCTCGATTGCTGCATCTGCTGAGATGACGCAACTGGAGAGCGAGCCTGCAGGGTGAAGGATGGTGCAGAGGGAGGGGCCAGGCAGCACAGCCCTTGCTCTGGGTGCAGGAGCAGCTTCTTCTCTTGAAGCAGGCTTCTATGGATGGGGTGAAACTTCTACGTCTAGGAGAAAAATGTTTTTTTTTATCTCCAGAGCCTGACACTCTGAACCTTAAGTCCTGAATTGAGCCTAAGCGGCTTCAAATCGCTGGGGAGAATTTGGTAGGAAGGCTCGTTGGGGGTTTCAGATATTCAGGTGTGGTGTCAAAGCTCAGACTGGAGGTTTGGCTTCTGAGCGGGGTGAAAATGGTTGAGGTAGTGATGTCTGTGAGTATTTCAGGGAATTTTCTGACCCTGAGCCAAGAGTGCTGATGCAAAGGTCTAAGGTAATTAGGGCTCTGTATATCACAGGGAAAAAAAATGATCCCTGGCTGGCTGGGCCAGTGTATTGTGTTATTTTAGGAGGGTGAGAAAATAGGATTTTGCCTATGTGATAGCAGAATGGTTCTGAGATCAGGTCCAGAGTAGCTGCCTTGGTACAGAAATACAGCTCACTCGCTTCAAGCTGGGAGTGTTTTTATCTCCAGGTTAGTCTTGCCCTCCAAACACTGCAGCAGCAGCTTTCTGAGCCCCCTGGGTCTGTGGCCCTGCTCTGGGGGGGTTCCTTTGTCTTGCTGCTTGCTGAGGTTGCAGTGGGAGGAGTTCCCTTGGCCTTGGTTTGGGGTTTTTGTTTAAATCTTGCCATCTGGTCTCTGTTCTAAACCCGGGTTTGACGAGGATTTGTCTGACCCTGCCCGTTTGCCTCTCTGACTGTGATCCCTTTCCAGTTCCAGGGTTCCCTTCAATTGCTGTAGTAACCTGGGTCCGGGGCCTCGGTGGTGCTCCTGATGTCCCTCACCCACCCCTGAAGATCCCAGGTGGGCGAGGGAATAGTCAGAGGGATCACAATCTTTCAGCTAATTTATTTTATTCGGTGAGTATGGATGATAAATATCTAAACCCTGACTTGAACTCAGTTCTGGCCTCGAGCCTTTTGGTGGGAGTTTGTTCCTCCTCCAAAATGAGCTGGAAATAACTTTGTGCATCTTAACTGCCACAGGATAATCGGCTGAATGTAACAGAAGAACTAACATCTAATAACAGGACGAGAATTCTGAATGTCCAGTCAAGGCTTACTGATGCCAAACACATTAGTTGGAGAGCAGTGCTGAACAACAACAACCTCTACATAGAAATTCCCAGTGGTGCTCTGCCAGAAGGGAGCAAGGACAGGTGGGTGTGAGAAAATCCAGCTCCTCCTGGACTTGTCTCTGTTCTCAAAGCCTGTCAGCAGGGTGGAACAACACCTCCTGGTGTGGATGTTCTCTTCTGTTCTACAAGTTGAAGTTTAATGAACTGATGCTGGATGCTCTCTTCTAAGAGGCTGTAACTAAGCAGCCCTGGTTTGAGGGTTGCTTCTGCCTGTTCTGTCAGGTGGAACCCCCCAAAAGATCTGTGACACCAGGCTGGGGGGTGGTTCTGTCCACCAAACACCAGCCTGGCCCGAGGCTGTCACTGCAGCTCTCCCTTTGGCTCCAACAGGAAAACCAGCCTGCTACCCAAGACCTACATTTGTCAGACTGGGGGGTGTGGGGGGTGTCCTGCTGGCCAGTCTCCCAGCACTGGCCTCCTGTCCTTGCTGTGTGTTGACTGCCCTGCATTTCTCCTCTAGTTTTGCAGTTCTTCTCGAGTTTGCTGAAGAACAGCTCCGAGTTGATCACGTCTTCATTTGTTTCCACAAGAACAGAGATGACAGAGGTGGGTGCTCGCTCAGAGACGCCAGCGAGGGGTGGTTGAAGTTGGTTTGATGGGTGCTTGAGCTGTTCTACGATATCACATGGATGAAACTTGTTCTGTTTCCTTTTGTAGCTGCATTGCTCCGTACTTTCAGCTTTTTGGGCTTTGAGATTGTGAGACCAGGGCATCCCCTTGTCCCCAAGAGACCAGACGCTTGCTTCATGGCCTACACCTTCGAGAGAGACTCATCAGAAGAAGACTAGATTGCAATGTTTGCCTCTTTAGAGCTTTCTTGTTGTCTATAAAGATGATTCTGTAGAAATTTTGTCAACATCTATTACAGTATATACCCAACTCTGTACAAAACGTTGTGACCAACTGCTCTGGTGGTGAGATGTTGAAAATTTCAGACTCCACATCTTGGTTTTTTTTTTTTCCTCCTGGATTTGTGCGCATGTCGTGGTTGTGCAAAATAAATGCTCCCTCCAAATTAGCAGTATATTTCTTGAAGTTTAATATTGTGTTTGTGATACTGAAGTATTTGCTTTAATTCTAAATAAAAATTTATATTTTACTTTTTATTGCTGGTTTAAGCTGTTTAAAGACTTTGCACTCTTGAAGAGATTTGCTCTGGAACTGCCCCGACCATTAAAGTTACAGGTACAGAAAGATGTTGGGTCATTCTTTGCTTGACTGGAACTCGTGGCTGTGGTCCACCAGGACTTGAAATCACCTGGCAATTGGGTAAAAACCCACTTTTAGTGAACTAAAAAAATCATAAATTGGGATCCCTGCTCTGTCAGTGGATGCTTGAAGGGTGTGTGTTAGGTGGAGAGTCCCAAGGGAAGTGCTGAGGAGGCTGCCTGGAGCTTCAAGTGTCCTTAAGTCACATGCAGCTTTGAGCCCTGAGGTTTTGGTGTTCCCAGTTCCAGGTGGAGCCTTGCCCTGGTGATGGTTTGAGTTCTTTGGCTGTGATCTAGGCAGGCTTGTGGCACCTTTGCCTAGATCCATCCAGGCTGGAGACCTTGCTTGTGGTTGAAGTGTTAGGAGGAGGGGTTGTCAAGCAGTCACTGTTAAGCAGTGCCTGTTGTGGTCCCCAGACCCTGCAGAAGGGGAAGAGGGCTGCTAGAGTTCACAAACCTTGGGCTGGAGTTACCAGAGAGAAGTCCCCAAAGGGCTGTGCCCTAAACCTGTGTTTGTGGGTGTTTCTCAGTACTTGCAGCTCTGGAGGCCTCTGGTGCTGTTTGAGCTGATGAATGTTCCCTCTGTAAAACCCTGGAGCAGTGAAGCCCTGGGCTGGGTTATTTCTGAGTTGTGGTGTAAATGGAAGCTCATGATCTTCATGAGCATGCCCTCCCAGGAGCTCTGGAGGGTGAGATGTTCAAGTCCAAGTCAGGAGGCCTGAGGATCTCCCCAGAGGTCATCCCCAGGCTGGTGTCCTGAGCTCAGCAGTCCTGGAATCCCATGGAATACAACCCAATCCCTGAAAATCCCTGCTTGGAGGGGGGGTAGGGAGCACAAACCAACCTGGGTGGTGGCACCATGTCCCCAGAGAGGCTGGTGCTCCATGGGCCACACCATGGACGAGGGATGTTCTCAGTGGGCTGAATGCCTTCAGACAAACTGCCCTGGTTTGGGCTGTGCTCTGCTCCTGGGCTCTGGTGTGTCCCACAGCCACCACCTCTGCTGGGACCACAGCTCCTGGCTCTGCTGCTGTCCAGGGAATGCTGGAGGTCTCCTTCCCACCAGTCTCCTTCCAAGTGTTCTGTGGCCATACAATCGTGTTCTTCCTGTGGGTTTTTCTGGAAAGCTGTGAAATTGTTCTTGGTGAGCCGGAGGCCAGTGAAGAGGAGGTGGGTGTGACCATGGAGAGGGTGCTCCTCCCTGACTCACCACGCTGACCAAGCTCTGCAGTTCATAAGAGGAATTCTTTTTTCCCTTAGTGATGCTCTGCCTGTGCTGGGATCTGCTTTCCACGGGGACCTGAGAGTGTGGAGGTGATGTGGTTCTGCCCTGAAGGCCACAGTCCCTGCTAGATGTTTGCCCCAAGCTGCTTCTGGCGAGAAAGGGAGGAGATCACCCAAGGTGGAAACCAGAAATGGGTGCTGAGGGTGCTTGGGGGTGCCAGCCTGGGGCTGGAGTGGGCCTGCAGGTGCTGGCAGCAGCAGGTTTGTCTTTGTTTTTCCAGGACTAGCTGCCCGAGGTGGCTTTGGGCGAGCTGCCGCCGTGCCACGGGCTTTACTGCCATCTTGTAGCCACCCAAGATACTACAGGAGAGGTGGTGGGCACAGCAGGGCTGGGGCTCGCCCAGGGCAACCCCTCCTCCGTGGCTTTTGGCCCCAAAGTCCATCCTGAAATTCCCAGGGGGTTTCTGTGGGGTGGCTGTGCTTGGGTGCTGCCCTGTCCGGGTTTGGGTGGCCAGGGAGCTCGTTTGGTGTCCCCTTGTTTGTCCAGCCTCAGTGGGGAGACTGCAAGGCCAAGTTTGGGTGCTGCCTCAGGGGGGAACCATCCTGCACGGTGCCCAGAACCTCGAATGGGTCTTCTGCCCCACTGCAGCCCAGGTGAGGAGGTTGCTGCCTGCCCACGCTCAGCAGGCCGGGCAGGGCAGAGACTGGAATCAGAGCTGGGAGCTGCTGCTCTGTGCTTTCATCTTTTGGGGTGGTCACAGCTCTGGTTTACTAGTTTTGAGGATTTTTTTGGGCTCAGGGATCCTCCCTGATCCAGCTGTGCCACAGGCTCTGCCTGGTGTGCAGCTGCCCAGGTCTGTGGGCATGCTGAGCCTGCCCCAGTGAAGTCTACAGAGAAGACTGGGACAGTCCACCCTGTGCACAGCCCCTGGAGGCTGCTGGTACTGCTCCCAGACAGTCATCTGGGTGGGGAGAGACCTTTCAGAACGATGAGTCCATCCCTTAACCCATCCCTGCCAGGTCCCCACTGCCCCGTGTCCCTCACCCCACATCTCCACGGCTTGGAAACCCCTCCAGGGGTGGGGACTCCACCACTGCCCTGGGCAGCCTGGCACAGCCCTGGGCAACCCTCCAGGGCAAGAAATTGTTCCTCAGGGACAACCTCAACCTCCCCTGGGGCAACTTGAGGCTCTGTTTCTAATCTTTACTTTTACAGTGTGGTAGCCCTAGATGTGTTGAGGCAGCCCCAAGAAGCCAAGGTTAGGGGTTGAGTTTTTGGAAAGCAGCTCTGCAAAGGACCTTGGAGTCCTGGTGGGCAACAAGTTACTCACGGGCCAGCAGTGTGCTCTTATGGCCAAGAAGGCCAGTGGTCTCCTGGGGTGCATTAGGAAGAGTGTGGTCAGCAGGTTGAGAAATGTTTTGCTCCCCCTCTACTCTGCCCCAGTGAGGCCAGATCTGGAGTAGTGAGTGGCTCCCAGTGCTGGGCTCCCCAGTGCCAGAGACAAGGAGCTACTGGAGAGAGTCCAGCAGAGGCTACAGAGATGCTGAGGGGGCTGGAGCATCTCTGTGCCAGGACAGGCTGAGAGCCCTGGGGCTGTTCAGCTGGAGAAGCCTCAGAGGGGATCTGATCAATGCTGAGCAAGAGCTAAAGGGCCCCCGGGGGGCAAGAGGCTGGGGCCAGACTCTGTCAGTGGTGCCCAGCGACAGGACAAGGGGCAACGGGCACCAACTGGAACCCAGGAGGTGCCACCTGAGCAGGAGGAGAAACTTCTTTGGGGTGAGGGTGGCCAAGCCTGGAGCAGCTGCCCAGAGAGGCTGTGGAGTCTCCTGCTCTGGAGAGATCCCAAACCCTCCTGGCTGTGACCCTGGGCACCCTGCTGTGGGTGAGCTGCTGGAGCAGGGGGGTTGGAGGAGATGATCTCCAGAAGTCCCTTCCAGCCCCCACCCTGCTGGGTTCCTGTGCTGCTGCATGTTTCATGCAGATGTGGTGGCCCTGCCTCGGTGCAGCCAGAGACCAGCTCTGCCCCAGGTCCCAGGGGCAGCAGCCATGAACCCACCCAAGCCCTTCAGCTGAGCCTGACCAGGGCTGGGTGGTGAAGTCTGGCTTTGTGTTTCCTTCTGGATACGTCCCTGGGGAGTGTAATGCTGCTGAAGGAGCACACAGAGGAGCAGCACTTCAGAGCTCAGCTCTGGGGTTTATTGAAGCCATGTGGCTGCTCTATTTCCTCTTTTAAATGTCATTTATATCTGGGACTGGGCCACACATTGCTTCTAAAGAGAGCAGGCTGCACGAGGTCTTGTTTCTCCTTTGGGTTCAGGTGAGCTCTCACGTGGAGCTTTGCTTTGTTATTTACAACAGCGAAGGTCTCGTGGCCTCAGGAGGGTCTGAAGGGGTTTTGTGATCTATAAACCTCCCTCAGGATAACCAGCCATGGATCTGATGCTCGATCCTGTGGCTTCCACCCAGCTGTCTTTCCTGAGGTGCTCCGATAATGGACTCCCAGCACCAAACAAAGGCCAGTTGAGGGTGTAGAAGCACACCCTGAGCTGTGGGAGTTTGGTCCCAGCTTCATCCATCGTGTGCTGGGGGGGAAGTGGGTTTGGGTTTGCAGTGGGAGCTTTCCCAGCCAGGAGCAGCCTGGGCTCTGTGCAAGCTGGTGGATTTGGCCAGGTCCTCACGGCCTCTTGGCTTTGAGGAGACCTTTTGGGTGGGCTGAACTTCAGCGTCCCTCTAGAGAGAGTAGAGAGCTTGGGTGACTTGGCAGAGGGTGTGTTCGGTGACCTCCTGGAAGTACTGGCAGCACAGCCAGTCCTCGAGTCCAGGGCTCCACCCTGCCCCAGCCGAGTGCTCTGCAAACCTCAGGAGCAGCAGAGCCCTCTTGAGCTCCAGCCAGCCCCGGAGCAGGGGCAGGGTCTTCTTCCTCCTGGCAAAGAGCTCCTGCCGAGGTCCCCAGAGCAGGACCTGCAGGATGCTCCTTGCCTGCTGGATGGAGACCCTCTGGCAGGGATCTCTGTGGAGAAGCAGCGTGGCCAAACGCTTCAGCCCCGTGGAATAGATGGACAGGGAGGGGATTTCGGGAAATCTGTTGCTTCTAAACCCCAAGGTGTTCTCCAGAGAGATGTCCACGTGCAAGATGTGATAGATCAGCATGCCTACATTCAGCTCATCTGCCACCAGGGAGGGGGGTGCAGCACCTCCCTCGGGCCAGTCCTGCTCTTGGCTGGTAGAACAAGGTCTTGGCTTGTCTTTAACCTTGAAGGAGCTGCTGATGAGCACCCTTGGAAGGGACAGCCCCGGGGATGCCTCCTTGCCTTGCTGGCTCCGAGGAGGACGTGGGCACTGCACCAGCAGCAGGTTCTTGGGGCAGAGATCCCCCCGCCCCATGTTCTGCTCCTGGAGGTGCTCCAGCCCCAGGCAGACCTGCAGGAGGAGGAGGGAAGCCAGGCGTTCGTAGTGCCCAGGGCTAGTCCTGTGCAACCCCTGGGAGTCCTTCACGAAGCTCGCCAGGTTCTGGTAGGGCACATCAGGAGAAAGGAGGATCTGCAGGACAGGGGGGTGGGCAGGGCGGGCTGGTTCCTCTCCAGCAGGGGACTGACTCTGCTGCCCAGGGCTGCCCGGCAGCAGCAGCTCCTC